>NC_086285.1:101235960-101535960 GCF_963924245.1 Chroicocephalus ridibundus
TAAGTGTGCATTTCTGCAATTAACTACACACACACACACACACACACACACACATATATAGTTTTCAGACAGTACTTGGAGCATTTTAGAGGGACCATATCATGCCATGTTACCAGAAGCCTATGTGTCTTTTGTAACTTGCATCTTTGGAACATGACATAAAGTGTTTTTATTTACAGAAATGACTCGTACATACTCATAAAAAAACCCCAACTCATAAATATTGTTAAAATTATATTCTCAGGGTCATTATATTTTGCTTGGTTCTTGGAGGAGACAAAATAAGGACACTTTTAGTGAAAGAATAAGTAATCAGCTCCAAGTAGCCTATCAGCATATCAACCTAGCAGGGACACAAAATATAGGTCTTACGGAAACTGCTCAAACTTCAAAGCTTTCTGAGTGTCTCAAATGTGACAAAGGTGCATAAAAGGATTTTAAGGAACTGTGCTTCAAATAATAATTCTCAAACAGAATGCCGCACTCTGGTTCTGAGACTATAACAAGCATTTGACTAACATAGATGTGAATCCCTCCTTCCTGTTTGCCAGAGAATAATATAGACAAAGGTCTGGGCATGCAGCAGGTGTGTCTGGAGACCAGTAAAATAACTTTAGACCTTTGTTACTTCTCACTCCTCATTTCATGCTGTTTTTTGGGGTTTTCTTTATAGTATAAAGAAAAAACAACATGACATGAAATACTGTTTAACAGAGTAAATACATTGCTTAAAGTAGAAGGGTTGTTCTCAAACAAATTACGTAATTAACGATTTTGACTCCTTAGATATTTTCTTTCATAAATTAGCATCTTTAGGGTCTGATTTAATTGGGAAGAGTCTGGGGACACTTTGTATAACAATGTTTATTAAACTCCATGCTTTAAACATGTTAGTATTCTTTGAAGTGTAGGCAACAAATATTCTCCCTCTCCTACCTCTGCGCAGAAAGTCATCCATAATGATGACCTGAATGACTAAACAAAGCATATTCAAGGAATACGGACTTTGAAATATTATTCTCTACTAAATCAGGGGCATTCCGTGACTTTCCATATAATATTACTTATTCAGAGTATTCGAGAAAAAAATTACAAAGTAATCTATATTTTATCTTTTTTGTCATTTAAAGTGTGTTCAGTTATCAGAAGAAAGCCCAGTTGGTTTTATGATTTATCATCCTCAGTGTTTCAGTCACTTGCCTACAAGACAGTGGCATGACTTCAAATTTCCACAAACTGTCTATATATTACGCTGTTGTGAATAGATTTATATTTTAGGAAATTATATACTCCTTCTCTCGTTTAAAACAGAGATAAAGCTCATATTGATTTCTATTAGGCACAAATTTGGGTCAATGGCTAAGATTTTCCAAAGAATAAACTGGAATTTAAGCTCCTAAAACCCAATATTTAGTCATATAAACAAATGGCCTGATTTTCAGAACTACCGAGTACGCTGGAACTCTCATTGAGATTAAATGTTTTGGGAACTCGGTATTTTTTTTTTAAAAAAGGTCATTTATTTGTATGTCTACATATAGGCTTTAAGAACCTAAACGTAGCGTCCTAATTTTAAAATTCTTGGCCTAGATGTTTTAGAAATGCTTCACACACTATTTACACAACAGTTTAGGAGGTGAGATGAATACTACATCCTACATTCCATTTCTAGTTTTCGACACTATTTTTTTCAATCATGTCTGCCAAATACATCTGCTTGTGGCTAGCTCTAATACAAGTTATTCAAATAGTAACATTGCAATAAATTAGTAAAAATTATGGTGGTTTTCTCTATAAAACAAAATATTTCAATACTATTCCTCCAACTATAACAACTTTTATCCCTGCATGTGTTCTGAAATGATTTGCTCTTCAAGTATTCTCATAAGTATATATACTTGTTCACAGATTCCTTTATTTGTACAAATACCTAGCTCTCAATATTTAAATCAATATTAATATTGAAACCTATATTGATACACACACACACATATAGGCATTTTATGGAAAATGTGAATTGTCAGTAAAAAACATTATGTTCTGTAAAAGGTACTCCTTCCTGTCTTTCAAATGGAAAATCTTAATGAATCAAGAAGGAATAAAATGGTACAAAAGCAGAGACCAGAACTTACTTACTTACTTAATAAAGATAAAACTCCTGAAGTACACAGTACAGTAGTGAAAGTGGGTGCATGTTTGGCTAAAATATAGGAACCTGCAATTGTATATACACAAGTAAACTTGTTTCAGTGGCTGTCCTTAGTTTCTTAAACCTTTGTGTCTTGGTTAGAAAATTTCCAAGCCCAGTTTCCATCTAGTGATGAGTTCAGACATCTTTAAATATGAGAAAGACTGGGGCAAGAATAAGAAACTTGTAGTTACAAGAGATGATACTTGGGGAAAAAAGACTTTATTGTGAAGAACTGAGGAATGATTAGGTGAAAATTAGTGCAGATTTTTACACTTCATGATCCCTCACATTTCATATTTCATGGATCATAGCACCATTTTTAATGATGACTCCTTGGTCTGGAGAGATAGGGTTTACATGTGTAGTAAATTGTCTGTATATTAAGAATGCACTGAATATTTGCAGCAAAAATGCATTTGTAAATGTGCATCAAGACGTGTTATTTTCCAATAGTAAATACAGAATGTGTATATAAGAGAAGATTCAGAAGAAGAACGTGGATACCCTTAGCTGAGAAACATTTCATATTTCAAGTGTCCGTATCCCAAATTCCAGTCTAAATGTTGTATTTAAACAATGATATTTTATGTATGCATTTTCAGAGTCATGTGGCCACTTTGCAATTTTCTTGCAACGGGATAGCTGAAGCTGCTTTTCATCAAAAGGATTTTAAATCAGCTTTTTCAACTAAAAATGAGCTTTTTCAATTGCTCCTAAGACTTGAAGTATAAATGTTCAAAATGTTGACCAAGACTAGCAGAAACATATGGGTCAGAAAATACTTTTTGATTAAAAGGTAAAAGGCTCTGTAGAAAAACTTAAACTTTTTTTGGTCAAAAAAACCCCCTGTATTTGGAGTTGGATTTTTTCCCCCAGTTCATTATCAATATATTACTTCGTTTCAGCTGCTGAAAACTGAGACTCAGTCTTGAGGGATGGCCAAACACTGAACTGCTGAGTGACTGAGGAGACTGTGGAGTCTCCTTCCACAGAGACGTACAGAATTCAACTGGACAGAGCCCTGAGCCACCTGATCCATGTTGGCCCTTAGGCAACCTCCAGAGCTCCTTTGCAACCTAAATTATTCTGTAATTCTGTAGCTACTCTTTCTCTCTCCAATACTGAAATTTCAATTCTGAATAACTATATTCAGAGCAATTTGCAAGATTTGTGTCTTTTCTGAATATGCTGTAGATTATGGATCTAGCTATTTCTTTGATGTCTTTGCTCCCTACAAACAGAAAGGAAATAATATGTCTGGTAATGCTTTGAAGGTTTTTCGTTTTCTGAAAAGAAACTGCCTTAGGAGAGTCTCAGGACAAGCTTCTCTGAGGAGAGTATGAGAATGAACAGCCTAAAGCAGCAATCAACTGAATCAACAACCTAATGGCACCAATCAGTTCCCACAAGGGCATTTGTTCCACAGAACAAAGGACACATAGATATGTAAAGATAATGAAAAGGAGGGCTCAGCATTTAGCACAGATTCCTGAGTAATACTTTCACTGAAAAACAGCAGTATCATTGCCATATGATAATGGTTTACACTCATGCAATATATTTAAAATGCCTACACTGATAGGAGTATTTCATATTCCTCTTCTTCCCTTTTCTACATCCCGGAAAGAAGACAACTAGAACATCAGCTGACCCAGAGAGTGGGAAGGGTTGTTGTTCAAATACCATGCCATGTTTAGGACTCCAAACACCAGTTCATTACCACAGCTTAGCCAAGCTCATATATGTCAGCTGACCTTGGGAACTCTGTGTGTATTCCTGGACCATCAAAACCGTGAGATATAACAACTTCATATAGTTTTTTTTCACTGGTTTTTTAGTTAATAGGTGAAAAGATGAAATCTCTTATTTGCCACAGGCTGAGGGGGTACGATAACAATTACTGTGGTCACAATTGGTCTATATCAATTTATTAAGCTTGTGAATATGTCTGAATTCTTAGGGAAGAGAACAACCCACAACTCTACAACTCAAGCGGGAGTCAGCCATAAGCTTTGGTTCAGTGTTTTGTAAAAATCACTTTGCTTCTCCTTTAATTCTGTAACTTGAAATTGCGGATAGTATGGCACCTTTTTTCCTGCCATTGGCAAATTTCAACAAAAGGTACATTCCTTCATTTTTCAAATTAGCTGGAAATAGGATATGTCTATAACTAGCTTTTTATAATTTGAGTAGAGCAGCATTTTCTGTTCGGACTTCAAGGAGTGGGTTTGGTTTAGCCGCCTTCATGTGTTTCTCCCTATGCAGTAAATGCTTCCATTCTGGTGGAGACAATTTCCATACGCTCATGTTTGAAAATAAAAATGAAATGGAACCTTTGCTAATGCTAGAGAAGTATTTTCACATCTACTCCAACCCACTCAATTACTTTTCAGTCAATGAGTAAGTAAATCACTAGATATATCACTAGGCTACTAGGTATTGATTTGCTTGCTAACTTAACTCATGGTAAATGAAGGCTGGCCTTGAGCTGGAGATCAGGAACTATATTTTTCTGTACTACTCTAGAGTCATGATCCATTCTTTGGCTTTTAAAATACATCTCTAAAATAAGTGTGTATACAGTAAGTAAATATAAAATAAGTAAATACATAAATGTAATGGAAACATATGAAAGGGAACATTGAGGCAAACCTAAATTCGTAACCACATAAGAGACTGTAAATTCTTATATTCACTATGTGCCTGATATTGCACTTTTTGCTGATAGAAAACTCCCATCAACATTAGATCAAGCCTTATAATGGCACTATATTCAAAGTACTTAATTTGAGAGTCCTCTGGAGTCCCAATTCAGAGGTCACCCCTGCCATTTCAAAGGAGAATGCTACAGGGACGTCGACAGAGAATCCATCCTCAGCAACAGATTTTTAATGCATTCTACTAGTACGTGTTTAATGTGTAGCCATAGCCTACGGAATTTTAAAATAAAACAAACCCATGCATTGGGCTTTTAGAAATAGAAAGTTATTCATGGGATTTTCCCTGTATTTTTTCTGGTCTTCAGACACTGGCGGCTGAGAAACATATACTGTTCTTTTCAGCTGCATAACTATCCTGCTAGCGATTAATTACTTAGATACTTCTGAATAAATAGGATGTAAAGAAATACCTAACAAAAGCCTAATACATCTCCAATGATGGAACCCCGTGCTATGCCTGAGATGAATATCCTTTTCAATTTTTTTTTGAAAGACAAGCAGATTATTCAAAATTATGGCAATCAGATACTGGCAGAGAAGAAAAATAGCGATATGCTGAACAGAAACCACTTAAATGCTGCAAGTCTCGATAATATAATATTTCCACAACTGTTTCTGTTTAAAACTAATAAAAATAAACATAAAACATTCCCTTCTCCTCCTATCAAATTCATTACTTTGAGCGACAAAATGACAAAATGATTAGCTGTTAATAAGGCCCTGGTTTAAAAGATTGACTGACATTGCATTACTCATTTAATTTCCGCTTCTCCTAGGTTTTTTTTTTTTCTTCCTCCAAGCACAGAGGGAATTAATATTATCACATCAAAGGCCTCCCTTTAAATGGGGGAGAAAAATCATTTAAAAGGACAGAGGCTGTGATTATTCAAACTAGGTTATTTGCACCTTGTATATATAACGATATCATGGTACAACTTCATTTTGTTCAAATTGCTGTCAGTCACTAATAGAAGAAATTTGCTTCCGTTTTATCAGCGCTATTGTGTTCAGTCAGATTTGTGGGTGTGGGACGGGGGGTTCAGGGTGGGCATTAAACATGAAATCTGATAAGAAGGATATGAGGAACGGGGAGCAAGGAAGGCACCGAGCGAAGGGAGACTGATTGTGAATCCAACATTCACAATGCAAATGCTTTTTCCCCCCTGCTCTTCCTTCGTGGTTTTCTTCCCTCTCTCTGTGAGTTGTTTTTATTTAAAGACACAGATACGACCACACACTAAAGTGCAAGAGTGAGCCTCTGTGGAATATGAGATTTAGCAATACGACTCTGTGCTCTGGTATTTTATTTCCTTTCACTTTGATTCCTGACAGACAAATTATTCTAGGGATGATTTAACACCTAAAGATGTATGTCATATTCCATAAAATAGTTGTATCGGTGGGAAAAATTATGAGTGGCACAACCCTTGGCCTAGCAACAGCCAATGATCTATCAGCATTTAAGTCTTGGCAGATTGAATTATTCCCCTCTCTAACTGTAACTGTGTTAGGGCTTGCATGACAAACAGTCCACTTGTCAAATATTTATCCTTCCTCCTAAAAAAAAAAGGGGGGGGTGAGGGAGGTGGGGAAAAAAAAAGAAAAAGATTGACCAGGAGAAGGAGGGGGGAATATAAGTGGTAAAAGACCAACCACAGCATGAAATATGAAGCATAAATCACTGGGGTCAGGGAGAGCAGGGGAGCTTGGTTACTAAGGCTCCAGATGGATTAAATAACGCACGTCCTGAGGGAGGGTGGGAAGGCGAGCGCTAAAATAATAACAGAACAGAATGCTCCTATGTCGAAAGGTTTGAAGACAAGCCTTGTTAATTCAGAAAACAGCAGAGTTAAATTAGCCCAGGTCCCTGTGAAAAGTAGTGTTACATATTGTGCAGGAGAGATAAATTTTCACTCACTCTCTCCAATACACTGGCCACTGACAGGTGACTGCTGTGAGTAGTTCATTAAAATGTCCAATTCATGGGAGACTTTCAAAATTTATAATGCTTCCTATAGACAACAGGGTCAAGTTCAATGAGAAAGGAAGAGAGCAAAGTAACTAAAGGAATTATTCACTAATTACCTTTTAAACACATTTGCAATTTCTTTTTTCAACAAGTATTAACTTACTTTTAATGCCTCCAGGTTTATGGCTTTAAATCAGAGAGGGAGATCAGAGTTCACCACACATCCCTGTTTTCTCTGTCCTCTGGATGGAAGATTTTTGAACATGTAAGACCATGTGCTACAGCCCTTAGAGTAAATGATTTTAGAAGATATATAATCAGACCTTTAGCAGGGAATGTAACTGTGATGATCATTTTAATTAGGTTTCATTTACCTGTAAGCCAAGAATATACATTGAAGTTCAGTAATTACCGGTGGGGTGGATATTACTGTATATTATTAAAACTACTGGACATCTGTGACAAGACCTCACTGCATGTAAGTAACCTTATAGCGTTATCTGAGTTGAAATATCTTTTCCTAATGGAATACGTGAAGTTGAATTGTTTTGCAAAATTTCAGCCATGATGACTAAGCTATTCCAGAAGTATTCTAAAATTTGAATTATTATTTGCTTATCCCAGGCTAAAAAGTCTTTTAGATAGGAAACTGTAAATTCTACAGGATTTGGATGAGGGACCGTAACAATGGCAGGAAAATAATCATAGAATCATAGAATTGTTAGTGTTGGAAGGGACCTTAAAGATCATCTAGTTCCAAGCCCCCTGCCATGGGCAGGGACATCTCCCACTAGATCAGCTTGCTCGAAGCCCCATCCAGCCTGGCCTTGAACACCTTCAGGGATGGGGCTTCCACCACCTCTCTGGGCAACCTGTCCCAGTGTCTCACCACCCTCATGGTGAAGAACTTCTTCCTAACGTCCAATCTGAATCGTCCCATCTCTAGTTTTAGTCCATTCCCTCTAGTCCTACCATTACCCGACATCCTAAAAAGTCCCTCACCAGCTTTCTTGTAGGCCCCCTTAAGATACTGGAAGGCCACTGTAAGGTCTCCTCGGAGGCTTCTTTTCTCCAGACTGAACAACACCAACTCTCTCAGTCTGTCCTCATAGGAGAGGTGCTCCAGCCCTCTGATCATCCTCGTGGCCCTTCTCTGGACACGTTCCAGCACGTCCATATCTCTCTTGTAGTAGGGGCTCCAGAATTGGATGCAGGGCTCCAGGTGGGGTCTCGCGAGAGTGCAGTAGAGGGGGAGAATGACGTCCCTCAACCTGCTGGCTACTCTTCTCCTGATGCAGCCCCCGATACGATTGGCTTTCTGGCACATAATGTGTGGTCTTTGTTCCCTTTTGAAATCCTTTCCGAATTTATCTATAGCCTGGTGAAAAATATAATTCCTCACGCTAAACTGGGCATGCTCATCCATTCCGATGGTCGAGTAGGACTTTTCCTGAAATTGTAGCTTTAGGCTGCTGCAGACTGTGTGATGTCTCCCATGTCTTATTATGCCTCTGCCATCTGCAAAGCCTTCTAACATAGGGTTTAGTCTTGCTCTTAGCCCTCACATAGGTGGCAATTATTATTGCTGACAGTTTCTCCATTAGCTCAGCCTTGAGTCCTGAGAAGACCCAAAACCCAGAAAGCTATCTATAGAATGTTTTGAATTGTCACTGTAACAGGAACATATTTTTGGACACTTCTGACTATGTGTAAGCAGTATAAAATTGGTCAACAACTTGACTGTCTTCTGAATGAGAGATAGTGATGGATTGTTAGAACATAAGGACTGACAAGTTGGGATGAGGAATAGGACAATGGATTGGTTCAACAGGGTGAAAGAGTCCTTTTTGTCAAAAGAACAGGAAAATGTGATGAATTGAAAATTTTTAGGAATGAGCTAGAAGAGTAAATGAGTCAAAGGAAGACTGGAGAAGGATCCCAAAGGAAAACTGGAAGATATTCACAGAAAATCTTGGAAAGGCAAAGGCCAAATGTGGCTAGGCCTTTATGAAGCCTAAAGTTAGCTAAAGACAAAGAGGTTAATTGGGAATTGCTGCCAGCATCAGGGAAAAAATTTTCAGGAATTTCCATGGAAAGTGAGCTACATTAACAGGCTTTATGTTGTTTTCCAAACATCACCTAAGCTTTGTTAATTAATATAATACCATGTTCAGAAATTTACTTCAGGGTTAGCAAAGGATCTTTTGTTGTAGAAGCTGGAAGATGTGTAGTGAAAGTGAAGGACAGGAAGTTAAGGGAAGGACAAAACCCAACAATCTCATAGTTAGGACTATGCAAGAAAACTGGGGTGGATTTCAACTTGCAGATTAAGACAGCTAAATTTAGGTGTCTACATGTGAACTAGGTGCTGCAGCTGCCCTTGAACTCAGCTATATGTAATATACTCAGTATAGTTGATGGAGATTGAAGGACTACTCAGCTGAGCATTTTTGGTATCACCTTCAGGGTGAGTTGATTAACTCTAGAATCCTTTGACTCACAGGGTGGCACTGTCAGGATTCAAATCCTACCTTCAGAGACTGTTTGTGACTACGCTGTGGAGTTCCTCTATGTTCCTGGGCAAGAAACTTTAAAAAGATTTTTTTAATGAGAAAATGGTAGAACTTTATTTGTGAGTTCCTCAGGTGTCACAAAATGTTAATTTTGGGATGCCACACAACTTTAAGGTAGGTAGGTAGGTAGGAGGCTAAGTCAGAAAGTGCCGGATTGTACCAGCTCACTGCACTTGCAATTGAAACAAGAACAACATTGGTCCCACCACCCTTGCAACTAAAGCAAGAACAATGTTGGCAGGTATTGACAATGCAATGGGCCCGGGGGAGGTGGGGGTCTGCACCATTGCGTCAGGGACTCTTGGTTGGATGTTGGGGACCCAAGGACTTGATTGGCAGAAGCACTAAGAATTCATAGCTGCAAGTGCAACAAATAAAAATCATCATTTCAGCTTAGAAAATGCTATCTAATTATAGTGTCCTTGAAAAAAATTCGGGCAACAGGCATCTCAAATTCAGCATCCATATTTGGGAGTACCTTTGACATGAATCCCATTCCAATCCAGTTCCTTTTGGAGGTGGATAAATTTTCTTGTGTCTGTTAAGTTCTTGTATAAGAGAATGAACGGCACTATAGATAATACATGAAGGATGTTGATCGTTGCATCTTCAGAAAAGCCTTGAATAAATAGGTACGTCCTGGAGACTACACATTGAATGGTGAGGGTAAAACAGCATAGTGAATAGAATAGTGAATATTTGTAAAAAAACATTATCTATTTTATGAGGCAAATGTCCTGTAGAAAAAAAAATAGAATCTGATCATATTATTAAAATCTTTATAATAATATATATACACTGACAGAGTAAATTAAGGTTGCATGAGCAATTTTAATTTTGGGGGTTTCTAATTTTTGAATGCTTGACTTTGCAACCTTAATAGCTTCTTTTAATGTATTTTTATGTGCAATTATAGAAAGTACAGAGCCTTTTGATTTATTGCAAATGAATATTCTTTGTCTGCTAGAGTCATGTACATCATTAGTTCAAGTGGAAGAGCAGCATTTAGATTATATGTGTTTAGAATGTCATGTTATGGCTTTCTAAGGCATATCTGACCGTGTTAAAACGCTCATGACAACACGGGGTGAGAAGAAAAAAATGGATGTGATTCAAACAGATAGCTTTTGGGGTATATTTGTAAATTTGTTCATAATTATTCAGAACATTGTTTTTAGAAATGAATTACCATAAAAAGACCTTTAATTGTTATTTTATTAAAACATTAAATATATTTTAAACCAGTTTCTGGAGGGTTTTTTGTTCTTTTAAGGTTGGCCCAATATAATGTTCAAACAGTTGCCTAAATCATATGAATAGTCTCATTAACTTCAAATGAAACTAAGTTAAAATTATCATTACTTCTTTAGTGGAACAAGACCTTTTGATAATTGTTTAAAAATAATATTTTGAGATAAAGCCCTGTATAAAATGTCCCAGATCTTTTCATATGTAGATTCCCAGACAGCAAGAAAAGAAACAAATTTTTAAATCTCAGTAGCTTACTTTGTTCCTTCATTTACTAAATGTTATTGAAAGTTCCTTATGAGCTTTCCCATAATTATTCCACTTGGTCATGGCATTGTTTCTTGTGCGATCTATACCATGCTGTCCTCACCATGCTCCACAGCACCCATTCTCATAGAGGGTAACTTCGCTTCAGAAAGTGCTTAATCATGACCCTAGATCTCAATGGCTTGTCCTACCCTTTGCTTACCAGTGGGATTCCTGTGCTGTCAGGGGCAGAGTCTCGGGAAAAAGGACTATGTGACCAAACAGTGCCATTACATTTTCTGTGTCTCCCAAATGAGTCCAGGGATAATGAATACCATCCCCATCACAAACACTATTCCACTCCACTGTTTGTATCCCATGGATTTATGATCTAAATGACAGCCTTTTATATAGCTAATGAAAATAATTCCATCTACATAAGGGAAGGGTAGGGGTGTGTGTGACAATTTTTCTTCATCCTCTATAGCTACTGCACTTCAGCAAGACCACTTTCTGTGAATAGAATGAGGAGGGTTTTTACCTGGGAAGCTATGACGTTAACCTAGATGTACAAAGGTAAATAACAGGTTTTGGCCAGATACTTGATTTTAGGTAATTTCAGAATTCAGTTGAATTGCAACATTTTGAGGGTTTTCATTGCAAAGATAACAAAAATTTGTCATTCCAAAATTTTTGCAAAATAAAAATTATCTCAAAAATATAGTTGGAAACAATGAACTATTCCCCTCAATAAAGTTTTCTGTTTCATGTGAATATTAAATATATAGACTAGATGTATATATAAAATATATAGATAAATATCAGTGCATACATATTTATAATATTAAAATGAATTCAGTAATCTATGTGTTTCAGTTAAACAGTAAAAGGCTAAAAAAGTGCTCATTATATCTCATTTAACACCAAAGTAAAACAATAACATTTTTCCATTTTCTATTTAAAAGCTATGAAATTGACATATTCCCATCAAACAGTTTTATAAATCTACATCTTTCAGTCAAAAACTCCTCAAACAGCATGCCTACTCTAGTAATTATTTTCTTATCCTAAGGCAGACAATAACCTGTTTTCACGTTCAAGTGGTCTTCACAGATTTTGTAACCTTTTTAAAGCAAGAGAAAGTGGAATTGACTCAGGAAGCAACTAGAGTGTGAGAAGCACTTCCAGGGAAATTGAGACACCAGCTGCTAATGTCATGCTTTCTCAGGTGAGCAACAGTACACACAATTTTCACAACTCCTTACCTAAAGTGCAGAAATAGCTACTAAGGCCCGCTTTGAGCATGATACAGCTTTGGTTGCTGCCTGCAGAAAGAGAAGAATGAATTACTCATGCTTTTTTATTTTGTTGAGTCATCACTAATATATGAATAATGGGTATAGATAATAATGGCTATTGACATTAAATAAAAAAATATTTTGAGAAATTAAGATTCTTCGGATTTTTCTACAGCTATCTCAGTGTGCTGTGGTTTTGGTATTTTTTTTTTCTGGTGCCAAGCATTCTTAAAAATACTCGAAGATTAATACATATATATTTAATTTTTGTTGAATGCCATTTATTTGTTATCGTGCCAGCTTTAAGATGAAGTCACTTTTTGATTAAGTAAACAAAACTTTTTTTGTTCATATATGTATTTCTTGTGTACTTCTGGAAACATTTCTATCTGTAGTGGAAGTCAGAAGAACTTCCAGCCAAATAAGAAAAAGACTAGCAGAAGATGCGATGGTGTTGACATCACTAGAATTATTCCTTTCAATTATAATATTTTCTGTTAAGTAATTAATTAAAATACAAGTAATAAAAAATCTTGAGCTTTTTGTTGGTTTTGTTGTTACAGTAATTGCATCAGCAAAGACAAAAGATTACTACCACTTATTTGTGTTCTTGAATGATGTCATTCTGGTCACTTCATAAATCAAGGAAGAAAGACAAAAAGAATGCATACCATGACAATTCTTTAGATTATACAATTCTAGTGTTATTATTCTTATATCCTCCTCTGAAATCACACAGAAAAACTCTGAGTATCTGTGAAGCTGACCTGACAGGTGGTGTCCTCTACATTTTCCCCGTCCAGCAGCGGCTTGGACAGCCGTGGAACTTTTCAGTGCTGCAAGCCATGAGGTTTCACAGGAAAAGGAGGTGGCTAGTGTCAAATACAATAGACTTGTATGTTTCATGGAGATAAAGATCTGAAGCCTACTTGGTGCTTCTCTTAGAAGAGTCACTTTTGGCATCCCTTGAATGAGCAGCGGTCCACTTTTCCCCTATCTTTTGATTCCACTGCCTATAGCTGTTAGAGCTCAGTTATAGCTAGATGGAGTGGGAATGGCTTTTGTTTGCAGGCTCTCTTCTCCATCTTAAGGATCAGTCTGGTCACAGTGTGTTCTCCTAAGGAAAGTAGAAGCGGGGGTGAGAGATCAGTCTTATCAGCCTTGTCTGCCACAGGCTGCTATTCCTCAAAGAAAACTGTTTTCTTGAGTGTTTCAGGATTTATCCCCAGAAGGAAAATACACTTTCTGGAATTTCTTCCACCCTTGCATCCACTGCACAAAAGAAGGAATTTTGTCAGTAATGTGAAGATTGTGAAAGGCTTCTTATAGCTTTTCTGCTCCATGAATGCATGTCAGAGAAAGAAATGAGAATCAATTATTCAGCGTGTTTCACAGCAAAAGCTCAGATCCTATCACATCTTTTGAAGTCTCCAGCTTGCTGATGAAGCATGGCCCATTTCAGAAGAAACGGTCCTAGTTAGGACCTATTAGTGGAAGAGTAGCACACTCTGCCAAATTCAGAATTCTCTTGTCATGATTTCTATACAACTAACATACATTTGTATCAATTCTTGTTTGTTTGAACTTTATTGAGTAATAACAGATTGCTGCCTTTTACATCTGCCTTGAAAGCACTCTCATCAGAAATCCACTGGAGCACAACCTGCAGCAACTTTGGTCCAGATATTAAAATCATACATTTAGAAAAGAAAGGTTACTATTTGGATGAGTTTATGCACACTAAAATTGGTGAAGGAAATACATGCTCTTTTCACAGATAGTATTTTTTAAAAACACATAACACAACACATAAGTTCCTCAAGAAAGAACATCTACGTAGGAAACTATATTGCAGATCACCTTTGAGCAATCCCATTTCTTTAATACTTTTGTTCTAAATAACCGAAATCAGCAGTTTTTCTAGCCTATGAAACTAACAAATAGGTGTATTATGTATGGCTTTTTCTTCTGTCAAAAGAAATACAAGTACGTATTGAAAATAAGCAATGGGAATTTTTATGCAAAAAGATAATTAATAAAAGGAATGATATCTGTATAAAAACAGTGTTTAGCTTTGGTAGTGCATCCTCAGTCAACTCTACAATATCTTTCATCCAACATTATAAAACCACTTACGTTCAATACTGATAAATGTGCTACTTTGTAAAGCTACAGCTGAAACAACATTTCAAAGCTGTACCTGGCAAAACAATAATGAAAGCATTCTGATAAAATTTCGGTTCTATGTTGGGGGAATTTATTTCTAAAATGGTGGTATGCTCTCCACCTTATAAAAAAATTAAATGTGTTCTGGCAGCATCTTCATCTGAATAGCAGCTTGAAGGGTGTTTGAAGTACCGCTGCTATGTCTGAGACTGTATCAGGACCTTGTTTGTCAGACTGCATGTTTGTCAACATTGATATGTCAAAGAGGTCGGGTCAATAGCGCTTCAGTATAAAGTGAGCAGGACAGGGTCAAATAGGAGCCCTGAGCCTTGTTCCAAGATCAGATGGGAAAAATGTGAAGTACATTTAAAAGAAGCTGATTGTTTTTCTCCCTTCACTGAATGCAGGTGTCTGTTGACCTGGAGGGTGCTTTTATAGATTAAGAAAAGAAGATAACTTTCATCAGTATTAAAATAGGAAAACATTAGGAGTAGAAGCAAAACATTTAAAAGTTTTAAAATCCTCTTCAGGTCTTAAAACCTCACAAGAGGAAGTGGAAGTGGAGTGTGGTTGGAAGGAACAGGACCGGAGGCCAAAATCACACTTCCTTCTGGCAAAACATATTCCCAGTCTGGATAATGCTCCCAAACACGCTCATGATCGTCTAGATGTCGTATCCATCCCTCGTTCAGGCATCAGCAATGCTGACTTTCTTTCTCCCTCTGTGTCTATATGTCTTTTCAAAATCTGCCCTCATTTTAGGCTGAGATTACACACACCAGTCAAAGATGGTGCCTTTGATCAGTTATCATCTGCTTTTACAGATGGAGGCAATGTGATTTGCCCAAGGCTGCAGAGCAAATCAGAAGCAGAGTCAGAAACAAAATCTGGTTCTAGATTTAAAATAGATCTGTTACCAGTAGACCAGCCGAGCAATAGACTTTGCATATTTATGTCGTTTCAGCCAAATACTGCAAACGGTATTTGATTTTCCAGCCCGAGAAATGTAATTACAACAATATGTTATTGATTTGCATGGTGCATTCTGATGTTGATACTAAACACTGTACTGGAGAACGGATAATAATACGACTGGGTAGATGGACAGCTGCCATAAACCAAAAGGATGTGATGACATCTCTGCACGGAAAATATCCCAGTGGATCAGAACTGATGTTCAGCAATTTAAGCGGAAAGTCAAATGTTAGGACGTTGAACTCAAAAGCCCCCACCTAGTACACTGTCACTCTGCTGTCTGTCAGAGCGAGCTGGGCTAACACCAAAACAAAACAAAACATTTACTGCTAATCTCTACTGAAGGTTTGAAAAATTATTCCAAGCCGTTAGTCAGCTACAGTCCAAGGACAGATCTTCACTACCACCAAATTAAGAGATGTTTTACACAGTGAGATCAAGATGTTTTCGGTTGGCTCAGCTGAAAAAGGAGTCCTCGGAGCACTATTATCTATGCTGGTTTTCTGAGTGAAAAACAAAGTGAATGAAAGCCAGAGAAAGAATTTCTTTTCAAAACAGACGTGTATATGTGCTGAGGGCTGACACACTTTTATCACCATTAAGAGAACTGTCCTTAGATCCGCATTGCTTAGTCAGGAAAAGGAATATGTGACAACGTGTGGCATGCATCTGTTTATATTTAGAGTCCCTTAGCAGAAAGTTGACAAGGTCTGCCTAGGAGGTTTACAGCCTCATGCTTCCCACCTCTACCCTTTTTCCCCCCTTCTCTCTCTGTATAAGGAACATTCTTTCCGTTTTGAGATATAAAATGGCAACCTTGGGTTTTGTTGTGGTTTGTTTTTTTTTTTCCTTCCCCCTAGGTTTTTCTATTAAGGTCAACATTGCTTCAGAGTCCACCTATCACTTCTAATCCAGTTGTTTCCAGTATTCATTATATCACTTCCTAGCACAAAAAATATCACCTTCCTTGACTCTATCTGTGAGTCTTACTGCTCATCATGAAGAAATTCAGAGCTGTTGAATGATGATAGGTTAGAGTGAATAAAAAAGTGCCTGCAACAACACCAAAATAATAAAAAAGGGGAAAAAAAGAAGTGGAGAAGAAGGTTTCTGAAGAATGTGGGAAAGATAAATAGGACTGATACTTTGTTTCATTGTCAGTAGCACTCTGGGGTTATTTGAAGCACTTATTTATGCACTGTAAGCAGAACAATACTGTAGAAGAAATGATTAAATACCAGCTCTCCGAGCAATAGACATCTCATTGTGGCAGGCCTAGACTCACCACTGGGTGGTTTTGATAAAGGCAATATGAGTTGATAACTGATACAGTTTGCCAGGGAGTCATCTGGGGATGCTGACAGCTACTATGCTTTAATAAAATCATTAGAATGTAAATGTTTTTATTGCGAAATAAAGAGCCTCCAGCAAAGTTGACACTATCGCTGCTCCCTCCACTGAATGAAAGCACCGATTAGCATTCAAATGATATAATGATAGTCTGGTTATCTTTATTAAAATTTTTCAAATCGAGTCTTCATTTTGCATGATTGAGTTTTAAACAAATGCAATATTCAGTAGGCTGGTGAGCCAGTCTGAACACTCTTGAAATAATTAAAGTGTGCCTTTTATTTTTTTAAACATGTGTTTCATAAGCAATGAATTGGATTTGCTATTTTAATATGACAATATCTAGTTAGCTTTGCATAAAATAGGGATGTTATAGCATAATTATTGAAAGGGTACAACTTTTAAACATATGTTTCATAAAGCTGAATTCAATTTTCTGAAATGTGACAATGCCAGTCAGCTACTGAAATAGTATCAAAGGATGACTTGATTGTTTAGGTTAATACCATGGACAATCTGTACTATATCATAATTGATGGTAAATGGTATGCTTTGTGGTATTTATTTTCAAAGGAAACGCAGAACTCATTTCCCATAATGTTCATCAATTCGGGGTTCAGACTTTTCAACTGCAAGAAAATGAAGCAGATTCTAAGCAAACAGTGCAGGCCCTGAATTTCTCCGACATGTGATTTAACGTAAACTAGCAGAGGTTTTGAACTATCCGAGAAGAGCCTGAGGAAAACTGAAGAATAAATTAACTAATCTAAGTCCATTACATTGTACTCTACATAGGATCAATCAATCATTAATAAATATTTAGAAATCCCATAGGACCTGATCTTCTTTTCAATACTCCTTGCATTCTTGTCAGCTTAGGCTAACCTTTCTCCTGGATTAATCAATCCTATAAAACATAACTATGGATACCTATAAATACATAGTATTGTAAGCAAGTATGCTTTGGCTGGTTCTTGGTTATAAAGAATCAAGAGAATCAATGATGACATAAATGTTACTTAAAAAAAGTGTTCCTGAAATAGCTGTAGTATCGATTCCAGCTTGAGACGGCTTCAGAGCGGAATTGTAAGAAAAGAAAAAAAAAAAAGCTGACAAACTCTTGTATCCATTGTTTGAGGAAGAAATGGATAGTGTAGGTGCATTCTTAGTTCTTAACTAGTCTTTTATTACAATGACTTTCTGAAGGTGTCCTGGACATTTTAGAAGATTCTAAAAGAATCAGGCGTTTCACTATTTACATTTCACTGAAAAAGTGCCAGGGAGTATCATCAAAAGGAGAAATACAAATACCCCTCTGGTAACAAAGCTAACATGTGAGAAAACAGGAATGTTAAAAATATCCTTTTAGCTCTTGTGCATTAGGAAGTACTGACACACAAAGATGCTTTTTTGTGTTACTGGAGTGTGTGTGGGGCTTTTGCTTGTTTGTTTTGCTGGTTGTTTTTTGGGGGGTTTGATTGGTTTTGTTTTGTTTTTATTGGTATATAATAACATTTGTAAGAGAAAGAGACTTAACTGCAAAATTTGAATTTGGCACGTGTGTCAACGTGGTCTCATTACACCAATCTGACTAAATGGGACCAGAACATCTTTAGCAGTAACATCTAGGAGAGGACTAGCTATAGAGTTGTGGTAACTGCTGTTGAGGAAAACACATACCTCTTTCTACCCAAAAGATGTGGTTACCATCTAAAGGACAAAGGAAACATCTCAGGCCGAGTATTCCTTCCCCAGTGCATCAGGTTTCAGAACAGTCTGTAGAGTACCCTGCATCATCCTAAGAGATGATGTACTGCTTTGTGCCTGGGGATTAAGCCCTCCCAAAGAGGGAGAGCACCTCTCCTGTCTATTGCCAGTGCAGCCAGCCTGGTCCAAACGAGGGATATCGCAGTGGTCTTTGGAACTAAGTTTCAACAAATGCCTTGTAGGCATTATTTAGAGTATTACTAGATTACTGAGCTGGAAGAAGAAAAGTTTTCTAGTTTATAGCAACATACATTCCCACTCTTTTAAGGCCGACTTATAAAAGTGAGAACAAGACTGTACTGGATCTATGTAAAAGCCGTTTCAACATAGATTCTGTTGAGTGACCAAACGAAGTCTTCTCACTCTCACCCACAAAATATTGCTATTTTCAAATCTTCTTGTGGGGTAACATACCTTATCCACACAATCACTTATGTTGGTATTGGGCATATAAAATTTTTTAAAATTCTTTCTGTTTTTTTCTTTAATAAACCAGAATTTTTTCAGGTAAGAATTTTCTCGTCATAGAGAAATACAAGTGCAAACCTGACAGTTACACAAATTGGTACACTGGGAGAGGTATTATACCAAAAGCCTAGTTTGGTTGTAACACGGAATTTTGAAAAACAGATCTAATCAATGTGTCTGGTTATACTCAAAATATGAGGGGAAAAAAATAATTTAAAAAGTAGCTTTCTGTGTTTTGTTATCCAGCCCAGGTACTATATTATCGATTCAGAGAGGAAATGTGCTGAGCAAGTGGCCCTGAATGAAACTGAAAGAAACCCTTGGGACCATTTATGAGATAGAATTTGAGCTCAGTTAAAGTGCTATAGCACATGCTGTTCTTCTTATTGACAGGGAAGGAGTTTGCTCTTTTAGTAAAATCAGCACAGTAACACCTGCTTTAGAAATTTCGGAAAGAATACAACCCATACATGCTTAAGAGCTGGACAGACGTAAGTGAAGTCTGACGTAAAATAATCATAGAAGATTTGAGAATACTCTGCACCCTCACAATATCAGCATACTCATCTCTCGAAGAGTTATTTTTGCTTCTTTACTTTCACAGAGGGAACAGTAGGGGAAAAAAATAATGCAAAAAAAAAAAGAATCCTCCCATCCCCATCACGAAGGTTTGTGCATGTATGTATGTCCATTGTCCATGGTGTGTACCTTTATTGGTAAAGTGACCGAAAAAAGAAGAAAGGGGGGAAAAATTGAATATATCAATGGAGGGTTACCTCAGTAAGAAAGTCTTTGGGAACTGTGACTTCTAGGAGGCATGCTTGTTTGTGGCTTGCTCGTGGGCGCTGCACTTTTAAGTGGATACTGGAGCGCTTTCAGAATGTGCTTGTTTTGTTTCAAAGATAAAGTGGCAGAACAATTGCCGCCTTTTGATGGTAGGAGGTTTTTTGTAGGGATGCAGGCCTGAGCAGCTGAAAATGAAGCTGATAGAAACTGGGCACATTAAAAAAAAGAAAGAAAAAGAATAATAAAAAGAAAGGGTAGAGATAAAGAAAACTCAAGGAGAGGATTTCCAGAAGGAAGAACAAGAAGGGTAAGATGGAAAGTAAGATTACTTCACAGCATAAGAACCCCATGAAATTGCAAGAAGAATATGAAAATATGGGAAAATGATAAGGCAGATAACAGAAGAAAATTAAGACTCAATTAGAGCATTGGAAAGGGATCGGTCCGCTGCTACATTTCATAGTATTATCAGTAGTACTACGACAGAAATTGCATCCTGAATTTTCAAAGTCTTTCTTTAATAGACAGTATCAACTTCATGGAGGACAACACACAAATTGTGTATGTTTTTCAGATGCTAACATATGCTGGACAAAGTTCAACAGCTGCTTTCGCAAGTGCGTGTTGAAAATGTGATTGAACTGCTGGCATAGCGATTCAAGTGTCTTGAAAACAACTGCAGTATAGTTTTAACTGCCATCTTCTGCCTCCTCCCCATATTCTTCCTTCTGGCTCACAGAAGGTTGTCAGACACACAAAATTCTCTGGACTTTAACTAGCAGAATAAAATATCTAATATAAATTACCTTTGACTGCTGAAAGACTTTATTTACAGCTGCTCAGAGCTGCATCTGGAGAGTTTAGGTAGAGGCTACGACGGCCAGATGGCGGCCAGGCTTACCCAATTAGCAATCTCTCTCATCCTGTGCCTGGCTTCGCAGTGTTACTCCTCACATCACCGTTGCCTGACTCAAGCCAGTACCTCTATGGTCAAAAATAGTAAATACTAAAATAGTAGCAATCTTGTCAGGTGAGCCAACGCAGAGCTCTGTAGGCTTGGCTCAGTCAGAAGATGCTTTTTGCTATGGTTTTTCTCGCTGTTGAAATTAACCATGCAGCTCTTGATCAGTTCAAATTGTTGACAGTTCAGGCCTAATCCTGGACTGCTTTTCAAGGGAGTGGTATGTTTAAAGGAGTAATGAGGGCTGTCCTGAGTGGACAGAAAAGTGAAAAAGAAGAGAAAATGGGGGAAAAAAGGTTAACTTTCCCACATACATATTTATGTTTCTTAAAAAAATCAACAGTGAGGCTCATGACATCAGGAAATCAAAGCATATTCGAGTCCAAACAGGTTATCTGCTGAAATCTCTGCTACATATCAACTGATTAAAAAATTATCATTTATAGTTGTAGGTGTGCTAAAGCACATTGTCTAGACTGATCTGTGCTGAGCCTGCTACTTGTAGTCGGAAAAATAAAAAAAAAAACCCTGGGCTTTTCCAGTGCACAGTTTGGGAAAGGCAGAGGTTTGCAGATTGAGTAAAAATACAGATCCTTATGAGACTTCTGAAAAACATTCCCTGTCCCACCTGAAGAAAGGATTGGTCTCATCCAAAAAGTCTAATTAAAACAGTTCTGTTACGCTGGTTGTGCTTCTCCAGGTGATTAGGAAGACAGGATCTTGTATTACAGCATGAAGGTGGAAAGAGGCTGATGTTTGCATTTTGTTAGATAGAGTTTCTTTTGCTTTTCTGACCTGCCCTTGGCACAGAGCAGGGACTGGGGGAAAGTCGGCTTTAAGCCACTTCTCTACACTCAGGTCTCCGAGGCCACCTGAGAACCACTAAAGCCTCCTCTGCATCAGGATGTCAAGTCCTCTCAGGTGGGGAAGATGGATAGGATAGGATAGGATAGGATAGGATAGGATAGGATAGGATAGGATAGGATTGGAAGGGAAGGCTTTTTTTTTTTGTTTTTTTGGTCTTTTGGTTGTTTGGTTTTGTTTTGTTTTGTTTTGTTTTTTAACATATATAACCTGGGAAAAAGTAAAGTGCAAAGCTTTAGTACAAGTACTGCAAATCCCATGAGAGATATTCAGCATGCTGTGGAAGTCAGTTTTCCAACTGTTTCATGCCGCAAGAGTAATTAAAAAATGACTACTGATGAGGATTGAAGATATCTGGCCTCCTCTGAAAAGCCTGCCACATGCCATCCTGTTATTATTCTCACATGAAAACCATATTCCTTCATCCACACCACCTTTATGGCTGCTTTGATTACAGTTTTATGGACACAGGGGCCATAACTTTGCTTTGACCCTGAAGGACAAATAAATGCAAAATAAATCAGTGTGAAATTCAGAGCATGCCAGCAAGTTCCATCACACCAATTTGGAAAACTCACCAAGTTTCAGCAGGTGTAATATATCAGTACACAATTGCACTGATTTTATTATAAACTTGCAACTAGTAACAATGTTAGCTTTGATTTCTGATACTTTTGTATGTAAAGTGTTTTAAGGATTTAATGAGGGAATTCAACTGGCTCAACCAAAGAAACAGTACAATTCAGACACAGCAGAAAGGCTAAATGAGTGCTTCATTCAGTCCTTAGTTTTATTCTGTTTCTATCTGCTTTCCATCCTTTTCCTGGAGACTGGATATTGCCATCCTCGTTTCTTCTGCTCTTCTCTTACTTGTCATTTGCCAGGCATTATATTTATTTTTTTTCTTCCTTTGTGTGTAAAAGCACTTTAGTACCAGTTATTGCTTTTAAACATATATTATATTTTTAGAAATTGTGAGTCAGAGAGACAAATTTAGAACTGGAAGGATCAATTCAGAAAACATAAACACCTATAAAATTTGACCTGAACCTGATTCAAATCCAAAAATTTGTGGAGGTTTAAAAACTACTCCTGAGCCAAGGTTTTAACCTCTATAACAGATTTGTCTATAACTTTACACGAAATTGCTTGCAAACATAGTTATTCACTGACATCGTATTATTGATATCTAATCCAGGGAGGTTAAACCCAGGGAAGAGGTGGGAATCAGATATACTTCTGAGGTCTAACTCTTTTCCTGCTTCTGTTCTGATTTGCAGCATAGCTTTTTGCTGTAGCCCAAATTTGCTGCTCATGATAATGTCTTGGTCTGTGTGTTATGTGTTGTCACTTGTCCAAATTGTTCTCTACCTCTCATTTCTCCTTGCTCCCCATTTCCCTGGCCCATAGGTAAGGGAATTACAACTTACTCCTATGCCCTGCAACTTGAGATTTAAGTATTATGGATGCTGATATAAAAGAGGGTCTCATTTTCTTTTATTCCTCCCAGCATATGACCTCAATCTGTATCCCTTAGATAGCTGATTATCCAGATCCTCTGACTCTTTTTATAATCCCTTCTCCTTCATTTCACTGATGGAGTAAAACAGGATTTTCCTTAAGTGAGGTAGAATCAGCTAGCTTTCTTAAATCACCAATGTACATTTAGCAAGACACTGGGTTGATGAAAACATTATTGTGATAAGCTGTGCTAAGGGTTCTGAATCTAGAAGTTTATTTATCCCATTTGCGTTGTAAATAAAAGCTTGGTTTTACTTTTTTTTAGTTAGAGATATTTGAAGCTACTTATATACAGCCCTAAAAAGAAACGGGAAAAATTAGCAAGGGACTTATTCTGAGTAAGCAGATGAAAAGTGGGATTTGTTCTTCGTGAGGGAAAGAAATAACACAGCTTGCAGGAAATTGATCAATGTCTCCAGCGCTATATTGTGAATTTCTCTTCTTTCCTCCTTACACATGGAAATAAAAGGACCTATCTGCTTCAATTGGAGTTTTATAGGTATGTTTTACAGCACTGACTGAGTTATCTGTCTCCTTGTTGGTGAGGAGGTGGATAATTCCTTATCTGAGAGTGTTAGTATTTTTACGATCATCTTTTTTGGGCAAACATCAGAAGTGACCACAATCTCAAAACATAAGGAAGAACATAAATTGGTAGAAAAACACAGCATAATAGACCTTCTCATATTGTGCTCAAGGGGACTCCAGGGACCAGCCAATCCATACAAGAAGAATAGTGTGAGCTAGATGGGACCCAGTATGATTAATCACCAGAGCAATGCAGATTTAGCGCATTAGGTGAAAAGATAAATGTGTAAAACGCTGTGTCAGAACCCATGGAGTGGCCCACACGGTAATTCAGGGTCAGTAATTGAACTTCACTCTAATTATCCTGGGGAGATAATATTAACTTATAGTTGAGTGTGAAAGAGAGAGTCCATAATTCATCACTCGATGGGGCTGCTCATTGCATTGTGTTATTGAAATATGATGGCTCCATTTTTATCCTGTCATAATGACAACTGATGTGCTTATTTTCTTTCTCTGTGCCTCCAGGGGATGATGAAATAGTAAGCAAACATTCTTTCTGGTGAAAGAACAGCACTTTATCACACTGGCTTCAGCTCTAAAAAAGCATTCACAAACAGAAACAATTTCTAGAACCAAGACTGGGCATTTCCTTGCGTTCTGGTTGTAGACAGCTAACCTAAATAAAAGCCACTGATTTTTCTTTTTATGAGATGCAATTTTCCTTTCCCCAGTTATCAATTGTTCCAGTTACTTAAATTTTTTGAGAAGTTTTTTTTTCCATTTCTAATTTCCCCAAGATAAAAACTTCCAGATTAAGTTAGTTGTAGCAGAGAGGTTGCTGCACAGTAATGGATGGTTTCTAGAACCTGAAATGTGTCCATTTTCCGTTTCACATCTATGTAGCTTTCATCCAATCCCTTTCAAAAATATCAGTGTTTTCATCAACAATTTTAAAATCAGCCCCTGTTTGAGTTTGACTATGTTCAGCATTTTAAAAATATTCAAATTATGTCTGTGTCAGGAACCTCCTAGCTTTTGCAAACTTTTCTCCAAGTAATCTATCAGACTATGAAATCTATCAGGATTTAGGTCAGAGGAGATTTCAACTGGAGGCTTACTTTAGTGGTATAGAGCATATTACAAAACAACTCACTGGATATTTCTTTCATATCACTGTATGGCTTCTCCTATATATTTGAGCAGAGAAGTCAAGATTACTCCACAGGAACCAAATTTGTGTCATACTCATGACTACACATTTATGCATGATTACATTAGGTCCTGATTTAATAGTCCGATTAGGCATTAAAAAGATACAGGCTGGACTAGGCAAAGAGAAAGAAAATATTTAGGAACTCTAATAAAAACACCCAAACAAAGAAAAAGGAGGAGAAATTCTGGAACGGCAAATTCTTGTTACTAAATATGGAGTGACGAGTGGAGTGAACACAGCTCAGGTGACTTACAGTGCACTGATGATGTTGACAAGAGATCACATTTGTTGGATTATAGACTTACGTCAGTCTTTCACTACTGTAACATCATTTGTAATGGATGATAAATGGAAGGTGCTTGACATAAGCAGTATTCAGATGGAATTCATAGGGTAAATTGCAGTTTTAAGACATAGATATAGAAACATCAGTAGATTTTAATGAAACTCTTTTTCCTTGCCTCCCGATGAAACAATCTATGTCTTTCGTTCACACTACAGTGGTGAAAGTGACTGTTCTTTCCTGACAAATTTTTGCTGTATGCTTATACTGCCCATGGAAGGCTTTGAAGCTCTTCGTATTGCTTTGGCTGCCAAAAGTTACAAAGCCGAGGAAAAAATCTCAAGAATGCAAAAAAAAAAAATCTCAAGGAAACAGAAATGCTCTAACTTAGCATTTCTGGACAAACAAGACTGAAGTATGAGGAAGGACAGCTTGAACAACTGGTTGCCACTCACTGTCATAATAGTGAATAAGGAGAAAACTGATTCTCCTTTGGTTCCATGCAACTGACCCCTGAAAAGACTGCACTGTGGCAAGAGTCACTTGAAATGTATACTGGTGGAAATAAAGTTGGCAATGCTGGGAGATGGTCAGCTATGAGGCAAATGGTGGATAGAAAGTAGAGGAACACGGCTGAATAGTGTAAGACTTCAAAAAAAAAAAAAACTTGCTTTACTGGATGATAAAAAAGTGAAAGGAAGAAAGGGGTAATGTATCTACGCTTCGGCAGCTGCATTCACATTAATGAATCAAACCAGGCAAAGGTATGTGCTTGAGCATTGTCCTGATATAGTCCAAGTATTTGATTCTTGGTATGTTTCTTGCTGTGGTTTTGACACAGGTCAGCTAGCTTTTTCTCAGAAAATGCCCAGTCAGCTTTCCAGGATGAGCCATGATCAACAGTGCCCTCACAGTCAGCATGGACAACTCTAAGGTATTTTTTTTGAGTAGCAGATTGGGAGTGAGGCAATAAGGGACTTCAGCCTCATGGATGTGAGCTGGGGAGAATTTTTGCGTGTTTTTTCTGCTTTGAAGAGCAGCCTTTAACGGAAATGAGGAGGAAATGAGTAAAAGGTCTTTTCAAATTAAAAAAGTAAAAAACCTGACACTTGTCATTCCCACTCCAGATGCCTTCGCAGTGCCAAGCTCAAATGGGTAAAGTGGAGGATTTTGTCCTTGTGGATGCATAAATAGTTCTAGAACTCAGGGTTCGAGATTCATTAATTTTGTTTTAGCCTGACTGTGGCAAAGTGACAACAGGGTGTTTGTTGTGCAATCTTCAGTAGCCAACTGAAAATTTCACAAACAGAATGGATGGCAGTTTTTACTTCAGAACTGTGACAAAAGGACGTTAGGATCAATTACATTATGGAGGAGATTGTCTTTTATGCCAGGTGCAACTTTATTTCATGTGTAACCCTTTTATTTTTGGTATTATATTGTCTTACACTAATTGTCACCTGTTCTTTAACTTTAGTTTATTACCTTACACAGGCCCTAAGCAGTTATTCCTTTAAAGACACCTTTCAATATAAACACTGATTTTTGATCATCAAATACAATATTACACAAACAAAGTAGAAAGGACAATCTCTGTGAAACAGAAGAAAACAGAATTGGCCAACAATTATCAAAATGCTAATGCTGTGTCCTAGTGTCAGGAAATATAACCATTACAAGTACAGGTGAAGATTTAGAAAATAACTTTTCAATATTTAATACACCATGAGAACACAGATTGCACTTAATATTTGCTATGGACAAAATCAGAAAAAAAATTATTAATTTGGTGACTAATATTTTTCTTGTAATATCTAAAAATATATATATTATACTTAACTATCAAAATGTGACTTTTTAGCACTTTTGCTGCATTTCTTACAGCTGTTTTTAAACAGAAAAATATCATACATAAACTGTGACATTTTCATTTCTCATTTATTTTAGTATCAAATTATTTTGAAAAAAAAGCTTTCTGACACTGTTTTCTGATATGTAATGTTTTATTATGCACATAGAATTCTTTATTTTATGAGTGTGCAAAATTTCAATCTGTATAGTGAGTATGTAAAAAGCTACAAGTATATGTAAAAGAACACTTCAGCTCCTGTAACCCATCCTTTCCTACTGTTGGGCTATCTGATTTTAGATCAGATGCTTTAAAGAAAAAGTACTAAGAATGAATTTCCTTATAGCTTTCCTAAGAATTCATATTAAGTTACATATCCAGATATAATGGAACCTTTCTGAAGCATGAAATAATTGCGTGTATCCTTATGTCAAATAAAAATGGTTAGAGTATTGAGTTAATTAAGCCACTGATCTGTACCAGCGGCTATGTTTATCATCTTAGGTTCCTGCTGTCTTTCAGAATAAGTGGGCTTCTGTGTATATCATCCATCTCTGGTATTTCAGAAGTCCTACAATCAACATAAAAAAGTGAAAATAAAAGCTACAGCAGTATTTTCCACTAGTCTCACAACCTAATCTGTTTTATCTTTTTTAAAAAAATGGCTACATTTACATTTAGTGACTCTTGTATACAAGTCATAATGTCAAGAAATCCATTTGCTCTTTAATAAAACTTATCATAATGTCTGAAGGCTTGATTTATGGACAGGTCTGCTGTCACCTTGACTGCCTGAACCCTTTCATTTACTGCAAGAGTTCCAAGACAGGTCATGATATTTACACTAGGTCAGAATAATAATGTCACCAGGATCATGGTCCCTGACAATAGCCTATTTGTCTCATTTAAATAATGAACATCATTGGTGAAAATTGCAGACTGAAATTGTAACGCACAAAGGACAGTAGAACACGACCGTGCAGGATATGAAGAACCTGCATTGTCAGAAATCGTGAACTGCTTGCTCCAATTTGCTAGCCCACTGTTTTTTCTTATTCTTTTCAAAACATTCTCCAGCTATATCCAGATGATCATGAGAAATAAAACAAAAATATTTTTATTGCATCAATTCTGACAAAAGGATATCACTTCTAACAAGTATGATGGCTTATGCGGTGCTGCTTTTCTCATGTCATGGTAATGCCATGGTAAATATGTACAGGATATACTTTTCAGATACACTGGAAATAATTTATAAGAAATAGTTTTCTCCTTGCTGTTTAAATAATAATAAAAAAAAAAGTCTTTTCAACTCTCTAAGAAGTACTTCCTGGACTATTTCAGGTAATCCGATCCATCATATTTCAGATCACTGAGAAATTTAAAAGTGTGTAAGTATAACCAGATACTCCTATGTACAATTTGAGGATTGGAATATAATTTCACCATGCCAAAACTCATTTTGGACAAAGGACACAAAGGACACCTGCCTGTTCAATATCCAATTAATGAAATTCAGCAATCCAAGCTAAAAGCCTATTTTCCATCCACAATGAATGAGAAGAGGTGGGCACCTAAGACTGACTTTTCTAATGTTACATGGTGAGTAGGCAAGAGGTAAAGCCAACTAACAGGAAGCACAGACTCGATACACCCCATGTACTGAGGTCAAAAATCCTACTTTTGACACCTGTCTTGTGTACACCCACATGTAGGTGCCTCCATGCACCTACCACTCGCACAGTACTGACCTGTTGACCAGCTGTGGTGAGCCCAGGGCTCCTGCAGCAGGGTTTAGTGCTGCAGCCCTTTCTCAGCATGTCCTTTAGCTCATGCGTTCTGACTAAGATCATCAGTGCTCCTCCACTAAATGTTGTGCAACACCTCTGGAAAGCCCCTAATACAGTGCTGTGCACACACATGGTGCTGTATGACCGGTAATGCCTGTGGTGAGACCTTTCCACACATGACCATCTCTCCATTTCCCCCACAGCACCCTATGTGTGTTTCGAACCTTAAGATGTCACATAACAAGGTTATCTGGAAACAATGATGAGAGGAAAGCTGCACACTGCCCAGAGCTAGGTAATTACACATGGTCCTGAGCTGCATGCCTCAAGAAACTGGAATTTATAGCTTAAAGCCTCTGCTTGACATAGGCAGCTAAATTTTTCCTTGAGCGCAGATAATTGTATCCATATTTTCTTGCTGAACATAGGTGGATGAGCAATGATCGGAGAGAGCACAAACTCCCACTCCTCAGAACAGAGTGTTTTAACCTGTTGTGGTTAAGGTGTGAAATTTGCCGAAGAAGAATTGGCATAAAAAGTATCCTTTCACAGGCAATAAAAATTACCAAATGCTCTAAACATCCTATTCAAGCTGGGTCACAATGCATCAGGAACACAGCAAGCAAGATACCAGAAATAATATACCAGATTATGCCTATAATAGGAAGCATTATAATATTTTCCAATAAGCACCTTAAACTGATGAGAGCAACCTCCATAGCTAAAATATAATTTTTGGAGGCAGCAAGTCTTCTGAAAATTAGTGTAGTATTTCAATATTGTAATAAGATTACAGTTCTCAGTACAGATATGACACTACCTGTTGATGCAGCTACTCTTCCATTCAGCATTTAAGCGTTGTATCATGTAAGTAAAATGGATAATCTGAGATTTTGGATAGAAGGTCATACTAATACATAAAATGAGACATAAGGTAAGAAGCCTAACATCAACTTCAAAATAATAATTTTAACTGCTGATTTTCTCCAGAGATATATTCCTTCCAGAATAAAAAAAAGACATCCCCAACCCACACACATAAAGATCTGCATCAAGCAAATCACACATGTACTATCTAGATGGCAGGTTTCATCCTCATTCCTACCTCGCTCTCTGATTGAATTTGCACTATGGAGTGCAAAGACAAAGTTTTTGCCAAATGTACTTTTCTCAAAATACAGATTAATAAATGCCTTTTTGAGTTAGTACATTCTAGTGGGACGGTTTCTGTCTTCCATAGCTCTCTGATGACAGAGAAAGAAGGAGAGAAATCTAAGCTAAGTAATACTGTTGGCTTTGCTCCTAAGAGCACTGTTTTATTACAGGTCTTTCTTGGGAAGGCGTGTGACGGTTTGCTCCAATGTGGACAAAGCATAAATTTTGAAGCCTCAGATAGAGCTGTGCAATAGAAGTCTGTGCATGGACAGTTCCAAGAGCAAGCAATCATGAAAAGGTATGCGGTTCATGGGGAACCTTGCATCCACCTTACATCTGTATAGCACAAGATGGTACATGAATGACATGCTACTTTTCATTTTCCTTTCTTTTTTTTTGAATAAAAGGGTAATTTTCACAACATTTATTGAAACAGTGGATGTTCCAAACATGCATTTCATTTTTGACCAGTTATAAAGAGGTTCCTTTAGATAATAAGTCAGTAATTCCTTCAGAAATCAATGGAAAATGCTCAGAGCTATTATTATCTTGACAGCATATTGCAAGATTAGTAGAACAATTTCACTATGTTTATAACTACCTCATGCTGGCATTTGATTCCCATTTGTCCTTAACATGAAAACAAAGAAAAGCAGTTGCACAATTGCTCTTAGTTTCTGTCTCTCAAGCACAAATCATTCTATCAACTACGCTATTATTTTCTTCAAAGTAATGAAAAAGTTCCTGTTAAAGAAATTTAAAAGTTCAAATGGATTTTAGGCAAATGACATGAAAAAAAGTATATGAAAAAAAGAGTGATTCGGTTAACACTAACAAAAAAGCACATATGGATTAACTATATAGGCCTGTGTTGTAATCCACTTCGAATGGCTAAATTTCTAACCATAAGATACCTCATTTTGGGTGGAATTACACAGTTATTTGGAATAATTAATTTTAGTTTATTGTGGTTTCATTTCAGATAGAGTTAACTTTTTCATTAGCAGCTGGTAGAGAGCTATGTTTTAGATTTGGGATGAGAAAAACTTTGGATAGCACACTGATGGTTTTAGTTGTTGCTGAGCAATCAAAACCATTCCTGCTCCTCACACCGCCCTACCAGTGAGCAGGCCAGGAGTGCACAAAAAAGCTGGCAGGACACACAGCAGGGAGAGCTGATCCCAAAAGACCAAAGAGATATTCCGTGCCATATGACATCATGCTTAGCTCATATAAAGCAGGGGGAAGAAGAAGGAATGGGGGATGTTTGGAGTTGTGGTGTTTGTCTACCCAAGTAGCTATTACATGTGATGGAGGCCTGTTTTCCTGGAGATGGCTGAACACCTGCAGGCCGATGGGAAGCAGTGAATGAATTCCTTTTTTCGCTTTGCTTGTGTGTGCGGCTTTTGGTGTGCCTATTAAACTGTCTTTATCTTCACCCATGAGTTTTCTCACATTTTACTCTTCTGATTCTCTCCCGCATCCCAGCTGGGGGGATTAACCAAGCAGCTGCATAGTTCTAGCTGCCAGCTGGGGTTAAACCATGTCATAGTTATAGATCTGATTGAAATTGTGGAGACATGGATATACTGACAGGGGCCTAGATCATCTAATGTGATTTTCTGTTATTATTGCAAATCTTTTGATGTATAAGGACCAGAGTGTGGGATCCTCTTTGCATTAGAGAATCACACCAAAGAGTCCTTGAAGGCATCTCAGGAAGTCATCATATCCATTTACCTTGTCAAAGACAGGTTTAGCTACTCCTATACTGTTCCTAAAAAATATTTGTCAAACTTGTTAATAAAATTTCCTCTACTGATGGATTTTCCAGAGGGGCCCAGTCTTTGCAGATGCTTCACTGTCATTGTCACAGAGAGCTTTTCTTATCCCTGAATCTTCTTTGCACCTTAAGCTCATTCTTTCCACACTAACCATCTTACACAAAGTTAACAGGTTTTTACAACAGCTTTTCAGAATGTTGAGGACTGCCTTCATGCCATCCCTTCAATATTCTCTACTTTATAGCTTTTGCCACAGTTTACCTTTTTCAGATTTCTGATTATTCTTTTCACTCTCCTTTAGACACCCTCCAATTTATCCACAATTTTTTTGAAGTGGGTTGCTTAAAACGGAAGCTACTCAGGATGAAGCTTCACTATTAGCAAGTATACCAGTGGGATTCTGTCAATGCTTTGGCCAGCTATATTCTTATTAGTGCATCCCAAAAGGGTATTTGTCTTTTTTTTGCACCAGCATAATATCAGTGATTCATTTCTAGCATGTGATCACTATAATAGCTAGATTTTTTTCTGTGAAACATCCCACAGCACCATGCTGCACTTGAATAATTGCATTTCTGCTTAAAGCGCAGTTCCTTGAAGTAATCTTTGTTGTATCCTATTGTTTCAAGAATTTTTCTCTAATTTATCAAGAGTATTTTGAATTCTAATTCTGTTCTTCAAAATATTTCATCCCTCCAGGTGGTATTAGCTGTAAGTATCGTTAAGTATACTGTCTTCCACCATCCAGGTCATTAATAAAAATACTGAAACTGAATTCATAACAGATACCTGCAGAACTTTCCTTGAGACAATGAAACACAGAATCTCTCTGAATACATTTTCCAACTGATTTGCACCTATGCTGTAGTAGTTATCATTAAGTCCCAGTTCTCCTGACGTAGCTTATGAGTAAGTCACAAAATACAGTGGGAAAATCTTCAGAAAGGTCAAAAAACACACCAAATTCCTCACCTACAAGTCCATCCTCCTTTCATTAAAAATACAAATATATACATATATAGGGTTAGAGTGCTCTCTTCTTTACAAGTCCATGTTGGCTGCTATTTATCTCCTTATTGTCTTTCAAATGATTACAAATAGTTTGATTATTTGTTTATGTGCTTTTTTTGCCACAATAATTAGATGTAGGTAACTGATATGTACCTCCTGCTCCCTGTTTTTTTTTTTTATTGCATTTTACAATCTCAAAAATATTTGCTTATTTTGTGGTTTCATTTGAAGATCGTAAGACCTAAATGAGTTGAAAATATCTGTCTTATCTAAGTACTCTCATTTACTTCTCCTTTGTTCTGGATTGACAACTTCTTGGTTTTGGTTTTTTTTGGTTTTTTTTTTTTTTTTTTTTTTTTTTTGCAACAATCCATAAGCCATTAAAATATTTGGCCTTCTAAGCATCATTTGTCAATACCTTTCCCTCTCCATGAAGAAGCTGATCAACGATATTCTTAGTTTTCCTTTTGCTATAAAAATACTTTTTCATCATTAACAATGCCAGTTCTTGTAAGTTGCACTTCACTTTGTGTCTTGACATTTGGGGTTTTGTCCTTATGTGTTTGCTCTGTGCTTTTAAACTTATTCTAAGTAAGCCAACCTAGGTTTTGCTTCCTTCACACTGTTTCCATACATCTGAGATCAAGTAAAACCTCACAATTCAGAGAAGTTTCCCATCTGCCTGTCTTTCTTTTGGTTATTTTGTGTTTGTGCTCCTAAGAAAAGGCCAGCTATACTTCATGTCTTCATTTCTTAGAGTTGCCTCCAATCATTCTTCAGGTACCCTTTCTAGCTCTGTTAATGCTCATTTAAAGCCCTTTTCATGACATGGTTTCAAAGCTAGGTTTGGAAGTCAATAGGGTTTTATGCAGAACAAATTATCAGTCGAAGTGATCCATTATTCCAGACATCATAATTAGATTTTTTGAGTTGTATATTTATTTTGCTTTGAGTTGAATAGTCCCAGTATTCTCTCATCCTACTTTATACCAGTTTTTAGAAAGACATTCTACAGTTTTTCTAAGTGTTCAACACTTCAATTTCATAGTGAAGTGCCTCCAGACTGCTTGGGCTTTCACCCTGTAGTTACGCCTCACTTCTTGCTTTTTAACCGAGTTAGTATCTTTTGACATCTAACTCTCCACTAATACCTCAGCATTATTACCAAAGACGACTGCCTCTAAGTGAGGAATTTCTCCTTTCAAAGCACTACAAAGAAACCAAGTTCTCAGTGACGCAGTTGCATACGCATATTTAAAGAGAGAATTCTGATGGATGTGCTATACTAATTAGATTTGAATTATTATATATTCAATAAATTCTTTATCTAATGCATAATGTGTCCATAAAAACATACATCAAGATAGTCTGTTATATCATACATTTATGCTATAAATCAGTATTACAACTCACGTGTATTTTCTAAATTATTTTTCATTGCTGTTTCTTTGATACCACATTTCCTTTACGCAAACATATAAACAGAAAATTAATAATTATTTTGCAAAATAAATAATCATTTACTTGTAAAAATGTCTCTCTACTGTATTAACTAACCACCTACCTAAAATAATGTATCAATAATCAATACACAGATATCTAAAAATACCGTGAAATATCATTTTAAAAGTAAAGTGGATCACCTGGTTTTAGACTTTATGTAAATTTTTTTTGTTTCCAGACATAAAATTAAAACAGCTTACTAAGCAGAAGTCTTTGCAGAGATCAACAAGAATAATACAGGCTTTATACAGGCACTACCCATGTGATCATCACCAAAAAAAAAAAGATGGAAGACAACAATGCAGAGTGCAAACAGCAGTATCTAAGTGTGCAGCACCTGTTTTGGTTTTGTTTATTCTTTTTGCCTTTGAGTCCAATCTTTTGTTGTTTTCTGTTTAAGATCTTAAAGAACCAAATTAAACTTATGGGAAGCTATCATAAACCGTCATGATGAAATACGCTGCGGCTACAAAATGCTGTATTTCATAGGGCTTATAACATTAGTGACCTTTTTGGTAAAGTTAGTGACAGAGACAGCTTGAAAACCAAACTTCTGCAGGAAAACCAGAAGTGACACAACAGAGGGCTGGCATGATTTCCAAGATTCTGCCTTTTATTGTATTTGATGTCTGTTCAGACATGTTTGACAAGTCTGCTTTCACATCTCTTCTCCTCTAATAGCAGCTGTGCTCTGATGAGATATAACACCTTCCATTTCTAGCCTTTTTTTTATTCTTCTTCTCACCAAGGTGAAAAAAAACCTGACTATATATAAGTAGCCCTCCCATTCACTTGAACTAAGAGTCCAAATTTCACAGTTTTGGTGGAAAAGTCTGACAAAGTAATTAATGCTAAAGGAAACAGTCATCAAGAGTGTCTGTCTGCAATAGGAGTGCTCCCAATTGAGGCTTTTATTTACTTTACACTAGTATCTACTTAACCTTCTTTAACCTGCCCATCTATCAAGAAACTATACAGCTATACTTACTGACTGGGCTTTCATTTAACAGAAATTTTGAAGCTTAAGAAAAATGAAATATATGTAACTTACATTATGTCCTCATAAAGTTTATAACTCAGCAAATGATGACACAGATTTAACTGATGAACTGATTTAAGAATCTGTTGTCACTTAGGAGTGTTAGTGCTTAAGTAAAATATCTGGTATTGTCAGAACTTCCTAAATTGCTTACTTGAACCAACTCAATCTTTCTGTACATAACTCTGCAATGCAAACTTCTTTGTATAAAGAAATTAAAAAGGACTTCCTCATGTTGCTTTCCATGCAGGAAAAAAGGATGTAGTAAAGGGAAGAATTTCACAAAATTCAGTGAAGTCTTGAAAGTCTTGGGTATTTTCCTTCAAGCTGTATGATATTAGGAAAGTTTTGGTTGGCAGGTTGGTTGGTTGGTGTGAGAGACTGCCTGCTAAGGATTAAACACTGTCAAAATGCAAAATAAAGCCAGTTTACTTCATTTTGCATGGAGCTTTTAAAGCTGTGGTCTAGGGAATGTGTTTTATTAGCTTATAACCACCTGTCACTTCAAAATATATAAACCATTTGCTAGAGAGAGCAATTAAACTGAAAATTCTCAGAGGATCATTTTAAGAAATGAATTATAAACAAAAAGGGAAAGAAAGTTGATATAGACAAATATTATTTATATCTCAAATCAAACCCATCTTATTTGCAATTCTTAACATTGAAATTCTCTCAAATTTAACATTGTGATCAGATGCAGATATTATTTTGATTTTGAAACTATTTTACTCAGTGCAGGCATTCATTTATGGACATGCTTTTATGACTTGAAAGAAAGTGGTTATATATTTCCAGTTGTTTTTCTTTTCCACTTCTGTTGGCCTTTTACTTTGAAAGAAGACAGGTCAAACAGGAGAATGATGAATAATTCAAAACAGTGAAATCAGAAGACAGTGAAAAGCCTGGAAAGGTCTGTTTCAGAAAATTCAGGGTATTAGCTGTTTCCTCTCATTTGGTAATTTGCAATTTTTTTCCCTGCAAAGAGGCAGGAGCTTATGTCCTTTCCTATTCTAGGACAGCAGTTATAAAAGTGTGACTTGAAAAAAAAAAAATCTGTAAAGATGTTTACGCTGATGTTTTCCTATTGAGATGAACAGGCAAAGATGAAGAACATCTTACATTAATACAGTGATGCGACGACATTTCCCCTGATATCTAATACAGCTGTTTTACGTGGTGTGGTGTTTTGAGTTCACAAAAAATAATTTTATGTTTAGATGATTTTGTTAGTGTATTTGCTGATATGCTTAGGTCTTACAGTAAAACAAACATTTCTAAGCAAATTTAAGACAACACCTGAATAATTTTATTTTAGTAGAATTCCTTAGCTTCTTGTAATCTCATACAGTGTTTGTTGCCTAGACATATGAAAAGAAGTAAATCAGTTATCGATAAAACAGTCTTCTCATGACCATCATGAATACGCATGTTTAAGCTGATCATTTAATGTTCTTTTTATGTTTATTTCCTTATGTTTATAAAGATGAGACAGGCTTCACATTACACTTAAATCCTCTCCTACTCTTCAGATTCAGAGTCAGACTTGGTTTGTTCCTTCCAACTGTGAAAATGTCTAATAAAACCATCTTCTAGCACATTTCATTATTTTCCAGCTACTTCATTTCAAGTAATACTTTGTTTCAGTGAGTATAGTGATGATAGGTCATGCAATAGTTTAAATAAATTTCTTCCCTTATTTAGGATTCTCAGCCTAGCCTTAGTTGTTAGACATACATGTGGCACTTGTAAACAGAGGCAGAGCCACTCAGTGAATATCAATTGGTCTTACCAGGTTGGATTTCCTCTTTTCTATCAGTAAGTTTAGTCCTTCAGGCATGACAAGTCACATCAAGGGGTATTTGTAGTGCTTAAGCTCCTTAGGTCATTTAGATGTTCTTTCTATTACATTTTATTTTCACATTCACCTAGGAATAGCTTCTTTCCCTCACATCCCTATATTCGAGTTGTTCACCTACCAATATGGTTCATATTCAGCTTCTCCCCATACTGTTGTTAGAGAGATACTGGGTTGCATGTTTGGTAGAGGCTTAACTTCTAACATGTCTCTAAAACATTGGAGATGACGGTCAAATACGTCTTTATGGCCCCTATGGCAAGCAAGTCAACATTTTCTTGACAAAATATGCTGAACTTCTATAAATACAGAATTCTTTGCCTCATTAAAAGACATGTTGCTAGTGACCAGTAAGCTAAAGTGTACAAGCAAAGCAGACATCCCAGGCTGGAAGTTTCAAACATACCCATATAAGTACTTGAGGATGAGGCAAAACAAGCAGAAGTGAGAAATCGTTACATTGCAGGAGAGAACACAAAGGCTAGAAGGGAACGTCACAGAAATTGGAATTAAAAAATGAAGATGAAAACATTACTCTGTCTGTGATTCCACTCATGATTCTAACCTTTATTTTTTTCTTTTTTACTGAAATGGTGGCTCTTATCAAGCTACATTGTACGCAAGTCAACAGTCATTTTTATCAAACAGCATGCCTGAGCAAAAAGAAACAGTGGTGTGTCAGTGAAACTCCTGTCTTTCTGCAGTGCTCCACACAGTTCTGTAAACCATCCATATCAAAACTCTTTTTGTTCACTGTGCTTACATGGATAGAAAATTTGGAGAAGGGGAGTAACAAGAAAAATGGCAAAACTATCATTTATGTGCTTTCAGCTTCCGCCAAAATAGAGTATATATGTTTAGCAATCTGTAGCCAAAAGAATGAAAAAAGAAAACAGAAAGGAGTAACTATGAAGGATCACAAATAACTTGAGATAATGTTTATCATTGTATTAAGTTTTTAACTTATTACCATCTAAGCACTGTGTCGTGGTAACAAAAGAGATGATATAATCCTTGTTTAATCATTTTATATTAGACATCCGTTAATCTAGACAACAACAATAATAAAAAACAGAGTGTTCAGGGTTCAATGACAATAAAATTTTGTTTCTGAATAAGAAAACAAGATATTAGGTTTAAAAATTCCAGTAGTACCATGTTCCCTTCAAGGCAGAAGATAAATTAGGAAAAAAAAGTATGTCGGCTACATGATATTTTTATAGATTTATAATTTTAAAAGACCTCTTAGGGAGTGAAGAGGACAGAAGAATGGTAAGGTTTCCACAGCTACATGATAATTGCAGTTGATAGCAATATTCCACTTTGGTTGCATACTGAATGGTGGAGAGCATGGAAAATATAGACGAGTACCCTTCGATCTATATACACTGAGTATTAATAAGCTCTGGGAATAAGATGATTCAAAAAACATGGGAATGAGCAATGTCTTAGGACATTCTGTATGGAAGGGTAATGTAATTTGTGTGAACTGCCTGGCAATGTAACTTTAACTGTAATTTCAATAATTTCCATGTTACAATTACTCTATGTGCATAGGAATTTAGCCACTTACTTACATCTGACAGTAAAAACAGAAACTGAACTCTTTAGGTTCTATGTACAGTACTGTCAGAAAATTTACAAATAGATTTTTTGCAAAATATTTTGCAAATAGAATTTTCTGAGTGCTGCTATAGCATATACCTTGATTCTTCCCTGTAATTGTAGAGACCAAAAAAAAAAAACCAAAGAAAATCCATCAGCATATCATTTTACCATAGTTCTGTGACTAAAAAATGCATATTTTTTTGATTCTAATAACAATTAAAATAATTTTAAAGTGGGTTTATTTCCTGATGAGCAGATCCATAGAGTGCACATGTGTAGGTAGGTGTGATTGTGTGTCTACATGCATATGTACATATACATACGTGTGTGTTTGTGTGTGAAAATACTCGCAAAAGAGTAAAACTTCTTTTTCTAATTTAATAAGTTTTCTTAATTATCATTTGGAACAGAAGTGAAGACATATTCCAGGATATTTGAATTGTACTGGATTAATCTGGAAGTCAAATTCCTAGCGGTATCTGTGTACAGGAAACCCTGTTTCACACTGTGAGCAAAATAAAAAAAAAAAAAGAAAAAAAAGGACAACTGCTAGCTCTGATCAGCTCTGCCATATTTTCCAAAAGCCCATGAACCAGAACAGTGGGTTAACAGGAAGTTGACCTGACACATCCAGGCAGACTGATAAACTGAGCTGAAAACATTTCATCTTGCAGCTGATGCTAGGTGAAGCATATATGACAAATTGTAATGGCTGCAGGGTAATGGATCACCTGTAAGGGCTCAATGTTCGCTCACCAACTTGTGCTCTGTCTCCTGCTTTCTCCGACACACAGCGAGTAACTTCCCCTTCACAAGTCCTAGGGCTGCAAGGGAAAACCATGACTCGGGCAAGTCGCTCAGCACCCTCTACAAAGCAAGAACGCTGTGTCTCTACACATATGCCTCTACTGCAGGACAGGCTGCGCCCATAAATTCTCACTTTGGGACTGTGCATGTCTGGCTGGCAGCGCTGACCATGCCTCTAAAGAAAGCAGTACCTGCAGCATTGTGAGGCCCGAGAAACTATTTCTACTGGTATACCCTCACCAGCTTACACTAGTTATCACAGAAGATGATGCACTCCCTAGAAATGAGGGAGTCCTAAAGAAAACTATGTATTCCTAAAATACTGAATTGATTAGCCTGTGCTACGACAGCTATACTCAGCTGGGCTTCCAGCTCAAGGGGGAGCAGCTTATACACTTTAGCTTATAAACAGATAAGCCAGACAGCAATATAAATAGCACACTCTTTTGTTTCTGCCTCACTGTCTCTCAAACTGCCTGACTCACAATCAGGCTCCCTTTGGGTGCAAGCTGTTGAGTCTGGCAGAGGAATGTGTGACATGAGGCACCAGCCATGGAAAAGAAGAACATCATATATGCACAATGCAGAATGATTGGATAGGGTTTGCTTAGAAAACCCTGAAATCTCTGTCATACCCACTTTATGTTTAATGTGAACCTCCATCTCTTATTATGCCTAAGAACATAACTTAAGTGCTGCAAGTTTGCTGCATTTCCCTATAATGGACAGTATGGGTTTTCTGCACCTATACTTGTAAAATTTTACTCGTAATTTATAGCAACTTAGTTAAACTGGGGTAGCTTAATATGTGGACATGCCAAATAAACTTATCTGGCTTGTCCTACACAGCCATTCTCATATGGTACTATTTTAGAAGAACAGATGCATGTGAAATCAAGGCAAGCTAAGATTAAGCTCAGTAACAGTAACTACAGACAAAAGTTTCCTCAGTTTTTCTGAATTAAGAAAGTAAAAATATGTAGAAAAAAATATAGTTTTAAGAGATTCACATGAGTTCCTCTAAATGAGCAATCTTCAACAACATCAGTAATGTTTTCTGGTTTCCATTCTTTTAACAATCTGTTTCCATGAAAGTTGTCCATGAAAACATTTCTCAGACAAAATGTGTTACAAACTAAGCATTTGCTTTCATCTGTAAAAGTAGTTTCCTAATATATAACTAAAATATCTGTGAGCATCTCACAAAGATGTTCAAACATATTCCAGGAATATTCTCCATTTTTCCTCCTCCTCACCTACTTTCTAGATCTTGATTCTAAATGGCTATTGTGTAGCTTATATTTTAGCTCTTATTTCATCTAAACAGGGGCCCAACAAATATATTTTATATCTGCAAAATATCACGGGCTAAATTTGCTATGTTGTAAATTGTGAATCTGTCAGTGGTAAGTTGAATGCAGTGTTCGTCACCATGAAACTAAATGACACGGCAGACATCCTCTGTTGACTTTACCTTGAAGCTTTTAATTTGACACAGCACATGCCTTGCCTCTCACTTTCACCTGTCCAGAAAATCCATCAAAATTAGTGACATTACTCTGCTATAAAAGTGGTCGCAGTGAGGAAAAAAATTCCAGAATTTATAGTGAAGAAGTTATTAAGAAAATTATTTTTCAACACAATGATTTTGTACCAGCTGAAAATGAATGCACAAGTAGAAATTGGAGATTCAGAAGAGAAGAAATATACTTTCAGGTTATCACTCATTGCCACTGTCCTCTTTATCATCTCATACAGCGAAGTTGGTAAAAGATATACTTTTCCACTTTTGATATTTTCACATTATATGTTGCAAATTTCCACATTATTTGCATCTGTAAAGAAATCAAGCAACAAAACCCATCCAAGACAGAGTCAGTGACAAGACATATTTTCAATATTTAGATTTATTTCAGTCTGGACAATATTGGACTTCAACTCATAGTGAACCTTTAGCCTAGGTATTCATATCTGATGTAAGTAGGACATAGTGTAGGGGAAAATTGCATTTATATTTGGATAATTAAAACAAGCATAACTGAAATAAATCAAAAGAAATAGGTCAAGTTTTGGTACCCAGAAGATTAACAAGAAAATCAGCAATTACTGGCTGTGGTTTAAGATTAAGTTGATGCTGACTCACTAGAGCTGGCATTAGAACAACTATTTTACTTTACATTAGTCCTTGGTAGCATGTAGACAGTCCACATCAACTTCTGCAGGATATGAAATGACAGCGCAGAGGTGAAACACTTATCTTGGATAACTGCGAACCACCGATGGTGTCATCACTAGCATCTATGTGGATCAATCTGACTCAAAGTATTGCATTGTGTTCCAAGGTTTTCCGTCCTTTGATTCTGAGAAAGAGAGCAGCCACCCTTTCTTATGCATGATGCTGTTCTCTGTGGTATGTAAGGTATTGGTACTCCTGTCAGACAGGATCTCAGGATCTGAGAACAGAAAGGGAGAATGCAACAGTAGGCTTGTGATATGGCAGGGGGGTTGGAACTAGATGATCTTTAAGGTCCCTTCTAACTCAAACCATTCTGTGATTCTATGAGTCTGTGATATTCTGTAGAGCAGCACCCCGGACTCCAGGAAGACTGGCAGCAAAGCTTTGTTTTCTGATAAGAAAGCTATTGCTGTGAAAAACAGTATGAGGATGCTCTGATCAATTTTTATATCAAATTATTATTGTTCAGTGGAAACACAAGGTTGTAGCTGAAATATTTTGTTAAAATACTTACATGTTTTTTCTGCATACAGTATTTCTGATGTCTGTCCTTGATGTTTCCTTCTTATTCTCTCTTCTTTATATTCTTTCTTTCTTGTTTTAACTTCGTTTTTTTTCTTCTCAAGTTGTCTTCTCCAAAGTTTTTCACTGAGTGTAATTTTCCTATTAATTGATCAGTATCTTTTTTTTTGGATTGTGATGAAGAGTAATATAATTTTTATAATTCCAGTTTGCTATGTGAAGTTGTGGTGGGTTGACCTTAGCTGGCTGCCAGATATCCATCAAGCAGCTCTCTCACTCCTCCTCCTCAGCAGGACAGGAGGAGAAAATATGGTGAAAACCTCATGTGTTGAGATAAGGACAGGGAGAACACTCACCAATTACCATCACGGGCAAAACAGGCTCAACTTGGGGCAAAATAATTTCACTTATTGCCAATTAATAACAGAGTAAGATAGTGAGAAATAAGAACAAAACTAAAACCACCTTCACCCCATCCCTCCCATCTTCCCAGGCTCAGCTTCACTCCTAACTCTTTTGCCTGCTCCCATCCTTTCCCCAAGCAGTGCAGAGTGCATTGGGAATGGGGGTTGCAGTCAGTTCATAACACTTCTTCTGTACTGCTCCTTCCTCCTCATGCTGTTCACTTGCTCCAGCAAGTGGTCTGTCCCACGGGACACAGTCCCTCACAGGCTTCTCCAACTTGGGTCCTTCCTTTAGGCTCCAGTTCTTCAATAACTGCTCCAGCAGTCCTTGCGTATAGTCCTCCAGGCATACACTGCTCCTGCGTGTGGTTCCTTTCCATGGAGCTCACAGCTCCTGCCAAGACCCTGCTCCTGCATGGGCCCTCCATGGGCTGCAGTATCAATAACTGCAGCATCAATAAATGTGGTCCTTTCCATGGGTGGCAGGGTGACAACCTGCTTCACCATGTTCTTCTCCAGCGGCTGCTCCGGCACCTGGAGCATTTCCTGTCCCTCCTTCTCTACTGACCTTGCTGTCTGCAGGGCTCTTTCTCTCACATTTTTCTTATTCGTCTCTCTCGCAGCTGCTGTGCAGCACTTTTTACCCTTTCTTAAATCCGTTATCACAGAAGTGCCACCAGCCTTGCTAATTGGTTCAGCTTTGGCCAGTGATGGGTCCGTCTTTGAGCCAGCTGAAATGGACTCCATCTGACATGGGGGCAGCTCCTGGTGTTTTCTCACAGAGGCCACCCCTGCAGCTCCCCAGCTACCAAAACCTTGCCGTGTAAACCTCATAAAGATATGTATGGCATACAGATTTGGAAGGCTGTGGCTTGGCGGTAAGGAAAAAGATGTCTGTTTGCCTTGTCCTGGCTGCTGAACTATAGGTGCAGGCAACCTGTGGATACAGAGAAAAAAACAGAAAATGCCAACGAGCAAACACAGCTGGGAGCTGTTTCTGGAGTGGGCAAAGCATGTGGTGCAGGAAGACAGAAACAGAAAGCAATGAGGCTTAACTAGCTCAGTATGAGCTGGGAGATCGAAGCAGTGTAAGGACACTGATGTACAGAGAGCCCCCACAGGAAAGCATGGTGTACGGGAGGCACTGCCAGGGATCCAGGACCAGTGCTAAGGTTTGCGCAAGCCTGAACAATGCTAAGAACTGTTGGCATTTCAGACAAGATTGGAGAGGAGAACCTGTCCTGTTCGGCTACAGTAGAAAGAGCAAGACCATTCAAAACTTTATGTGATCTTAGTCAAGATTGCTGAGCTGTTTGGCTTTAGAGTTACCCTACTTTATGCAATATTTTTATACCCTAATGAACCTAGCTTTGAATATTGTGAGTGTCTGATGCTTTTGGTTCACACACTTCTAGGAAAGTTGTGGGTTCTATTAGGAAGATTAAGGTAGACTAAGGTCACAGAATCACATGCTGCAATGCAGCAAAAATAGTCTTCATTTTATATTAGATTGTTTATTACTGAATCTCTTAGGATGTATTTTACAGCAGGATAAAAATAGATTCCTTAAACTGAGAAACATAAGAGTAGAGTGTAAACTGAGTTTCCCAATTTTCTGTTGCCAAACTATGAGAAATCCCAGGCCAAATGATCACTCAGCTTTAGTAGTTGAAATGATTGACTATAGAGCATAATATGTGTTGCCAGGGGATTTTAAACATTATTTTATTAAAGAGAGCATTACAGCTGATATAATGATAAAAGTAAACAAAACAAATTTTCTAAAAATTCAACCCTTTGATAATTCTTAGATTTCATGTGGGGTAGAGCTATTACGCATATAATTCTGATTTCTTCCTCAAAAAGGTAAAACAGCACTGAAGGGAAATGATATTGAGCGTTTTTTCATTATTCTATCTACTGACTGTCTCCTTGGCGTGTTTCTTGCTCTCTGTTTTAGAAGTTTATGCACTTGAGTGTTCCAGCCAAGGCACCTAAGTTCTTTGAAATCTGCATCTGTCAGAAAGATTTTGAGGCTGTATGCTTTGGCTGAGCGATGAGGTGCTCAGAGTCATTCAAGTAGACTTAGGTCATGTCAACGCTATATTGACATATCCCACAGAGCATCCCAGAGAGCTTCAGTACGGCTTAGAAGTGGATATCCTGAACATCGGAAAGCAAGACGTGTTACTGAATATAAAACTCTTCTAGAATAATGTAAACTCTGGATGTGATCTCAGAAAAAATATCTAGATGTATCTGCAAGTGGAACCGGACAATGACAAGGACCATTGTTCATTTAGCTTGGAGGTGCCGCTGAGGTTAAGCCAGTCTATGCATTGCGTCAAAACTGCTTCCATAAAGAAAAAAAGATGGGTCACTGTCATAGGAGACCCTCTCCTGAGGGGAACAGAAGGCCCTATATGCAGACTGGACTCACTTCTGAGAGAAGTCTGCTGCCTCCTATAGACCTGGTTAAAGATATGAAGAGAAAGCATCCTACCTGGTGCAACCCTCAGATTAGTATCCGTTATTGATTTTTCAGGTAGGCAGCAATGAAGTTGCAACTAGAAGTCCACAGGTGATCAGAGAAGAGAGGTTTCAGGACCTTGGGACAACTGGTTAAGGGATCAGAAGCACAAGTAGTATTCTCCTCTATCCTTCCAGTTGCAGTGAATGATGAGGGAAGAAACAGGCAGAGTCATCAGATCAATACCTGGCTCTGAGCCTGGAGTCACTGGCAGAATTTTGGGATTTTTGATCATGGGTAAATTTACACAACACCAGGCCCGCTGGCAACAGACGGGGTACACCTGTCTCAAAGGGGGAAAAGGATATTTGCACAGGAATTAGTAGAGCTCATTGGAAGAGCTTTAAACTAGATTTGAAGGGGGAAAGGGATAACCAGGTTCACTAGAGATAAGTGCCAATGTTTGAGAGTTGATCGGCAAGCAAGGTCCTTCTGACTGCCATCTCAGTGGAAGTAGGGGATGGAGAGCCATGCAATAGCAAAGACGCAAGGTCTATTGATGTGTTATAAACCACAGAAGCACCTGAGAATGGGCATGCCCCCCCCATAAAGGTGGCAGGATCAATAGCCCAACTGAAGTGCATCTACATCAATGCACGCAGCATGGGCAACAAACAGGAGGAGCTGGAAGCCGTTGTACAGCAGGAAAACTCTGATATAGTTGCCATCACAGAAACATGGTGGGATGACTCACATAACTGGAGCGTTGCAACGGATGGCTATAAACTCTTCAGAAGGGATAGACAAAGAAGGAGAGGCATTGGGGTAACCCTGTATGTTAGTGAGTATTTTGACTGTCTAGAAGATGGTGATGATAGGGTTGAGTGTTTCTGGGTAAGAATCAGAGGGAATGCCAACACGACAGATACCATGGTGGGAGTCTGTTATAGACCACCCAACCAGGATGAAGAGGCAGATGAAATATTCTGTAAGTAGTTGTGAGAAGTCCCATAATCGCCAGCCCTTGTTCTTGTGGGGGACTTCAACTTACCAGATGTCTGCTGGAAATACAATACAGCAGAGAGGAAACAGCCTAAGACGTTCCTGGAGTGTGTGGAAGATAACTTCCTGACACAGCTGGTGAGTGAGCCAAATAGGGAAGGTGTCCTGCTGGACCTGTTGCTTGTGAACAGAGAAGGACTTGTGGGTGATGTGACAGTTGGAGGCTGTCTTGGGCATAGAAACCATAAAATGATAGAGTTTTTGATTCTTGGAGAAGTAAGGAGGGGTCAGCAGAACTGCAACCTTGGACTTCGGGAGGGCAGATTTTGGCCTGGTTGACAGAGTCCCTGGGGAGGCAGTCCTGAAGGGCAAAGGAGACCACAAAGGCTGGATGTTTTCCAAGAAGGAAATCTTAAAGGTGCGGAAGTCTTAAAGGTGTGTTGAAAGATGAGCCAACATCTTGGAAGAAGACCAACCAGGCTGAACAGAGAGCTTTGGCTGGGACTCAGGTAACAAAAAAGAGAGTTTATGACCTTTGGAAGAAGGGGCAGGCAACTCAGGAGGCCTACACTACAAGGATGTCGTGAGGTTATGCAGTGAGAAAATTAGAAGGGCCAAAGCCCAGCTAGATCTTTATCTGGCTACTGCCATAAAAGACAATAAAAAATGTTTCTATAAATACATTAGCAACAAAAGGAGGGCTAAGGAAAATCTCCATTCTTTATTGGATGCGGGGGGAAACATAGTGAAAAAGGATGAGGAAAAGGCTGAGTTACTTGATGTCTTCTTTGCCTCAGTCTTTAATAGCAAGACCAGTTATTCTTCAGGTACCCAGTCCCCTGAGCAGAATGAAGCCTCCATAACCCAAGGGGAAATGGTTAGCAACCTGCTACACCACTTATCAACAAACAAGTCTATGGGGATGGATGGGGTCCACGGAAGGGTACTAAGGGAGCTGGCAGAGGTGCTCACCAAGCCACTTTCCATCATTTATCAGCAGTCCTGGCTAACTGCGGAGATCACAGTTAACTGGAGGTTAGCAAACGTGCCAACCATATACAAGAAGGGCTGGAAGGAGGATCCAGGGAATTACAGGCCTGCCAGTATGACCTCGGTGCTGGGGAAGGTTAAGGAGCAGATTATGTTGAGTGACATCACATAGCATATACAGGACAACCAGGTGATCAGGCACAGTCAGCATGGGTTTATGAAAGGCAGGTCCTGCTTGACTAACCTGATCTCCTTCTATGACAAGGTGACCCGCTTAGTGGATGAGGGAAAGGCTGTGGATGTTGTCTACCTAGACTTTGTAAAGCTTTTTACACCATTTCCCAGAGCATTCTCCTGGAGAAGCTGGCTGCTCATTGCTTGGACGGGTGTACAATTCACTGGGTGAAAAACTGACTGGATGGCCGGGCCCAAGAGTTGTGGTGAATGGAGTTAAATCCAGTTGGCAGCTGGTCACAAGTGATGTTCCCCAGGGCTCAGTATTTGGGCTACTTCTGTTTAATATCTTTATCAACAATCTACATGAAGGGATTGAGTACAACTTCAAAAGTTGTGTGGGAGTGTTGATCTGCTTGAGGGCTGAAAGGCTCTACATAGGGACCTGGACATGCTGGATCATGGGCCAAGCCCAATGGTATGAGTTTCAACAAGGCCAAGTGCTGGGTCCTGCACTTGGGTCACAACAACCCCATGCAGCGCTACAGGCTTGGGGAAGAGTGGCTGAAGAGCTGCCTGGTGGAAAAGGACCTGGGAGTGTTGGTCAACTGCTGGCTGAATATGAGTCAGCAGTGTGCCCAGGTGGCCAAGAAGGACAATAGCATCCTGGCCTGTACCAGAACTAGTGTGACCAGCAAGACTAGGGAAATTATTGTCCCCCTGTACTCAGCACTGGTGAGGCCCCACCTTGAATATTGTATCCAGTTTTGGGCCCCTCACTACAAGAAAGACATTGACATGCTGGAGTGAGTCCAGAGAAGAGCAAGGAAAGTGGTGGAAGGTCTCGAGCACAAGTCTCATGAGGAAAGGCTAAGTGAACTGGGGTTGTTTAGCCCAGAGAAAAGGAGTCTGAGGGGAGACCTTTTTGCTCTGTACAACTACCTGAAAGGAGGTCATAGCAGGATGGGGTTTGGTCTCTTCTGCCAAGTAACAAGCAATAGGAGAAGAGGAAACAGCCTCAAGTTACACCAGAGGAGGTTTAGATTGGATATTAGGAAAAATTTTTTCACCAAAACGATTATCACCACTGCCCAGGGAAGTGGTGTAGTCACCACCCCTAGGGTATTTAAAAGACATGTAGATGTAGTGCTGAGGGTCATGGTTTAGTGGTGGACTTGGCAGTGTTGGACTCAATGATCCTAAAGGTCCTTTCCAATGTAAATGATTCTATGATTCTGGATAATTGGGATTTGTATGTGTAGGCATTGAAGATCAGCTTTAGTAAGAAAAAGGAAGAGGTAAAAAAAGAATTATTGCAAATAAAAAAGAAAAATATTCCACTTTTACACACATAAACTAGCCAAATCATGGTGTTCACCATTTTACAAAAAGGGAAAAAAGAAGGCATAAATACTAACAACCTCTGAAATTGATCTCAGCATGACAAGGATTTCTATAAATGAAAATAATAGCATTGCTCATTAAAAATATGTTTGCAATCACAGTATATATGCTGAAATCAAATGCAGATAGAAGGCAGGGGCAGAACTCAAAACTCACTTAATGACGAGCCTTAGCTTACTGCGTTAAATAAGCTGGCTAAATATAGTACTTGTTTGTTTCAGTGAAATAGCAAAAGATACTGACCCTGTGAGAACTCAAAAGAATTTTCCTGCTTTGCAACAGTACAGGTAGCAGTTTTTTCATAAATGGACAATATGGTCTCAAGACACAGAATGGTTTTCCAGAAAGAAGCATAATTTTGTAAGGAAGACCATTCAATGAAATGAAATATTTCCTTCTTGTCTTCACTAAGAATTCTGTGCCGATGTTTGCAACAGAAATGCAATTGTAACAACATCAACCACATTAGAAAACAAAGTAGTAGTTAATTTTCTGTAACTGCCAGTCATTTTTGGCACCTTTGGCAACTAGAACTGCTAAGAGTTGGTCCCATTGGTAACATGAATAGAAAGAAGAAAGATTAAAAATATCCTTAAGTAGAAAAGAGAGAGATGAGCTGAAAATTCAGACCTCAGAGCCTAAACTTTTTCACATTATAAGGCATCAGTAAAAATTGCTTTGTCTTTAACAGTAGCCAAGTGAGGCTTACACTTTCTGGCCAATCAAAGCACTTGTTCATCCAAGACAGTGCTAAAGAAGTAGCAAAAGTACTCATTTCTCATTGAAGTACTACTGGGAAGAATTTTCAAGGACCAGGTGTGAAATGAACAGTCTTCACTGAAAAAGTTCTCCCAGTTGACTAGAGCCCTTCTTACTGTATTTAGAATCTAAAGGGACAATGCAATTTATTACAGAATTTCATGAAAGAAATACTAAAACAGGAGCAAGAAATGTGCGGATAATTTGTAGTGCGTATGGTGAAAGCAGGAGCAATCAGCACACTTCTATGAGAGGGTTATTTGAAATCAGGATTAACACTCCACATATCGCAGTCACACCATATGCACATGACATTTAATATGTACTGTTGGCAGTTAGATAACCTCACAAGTGGTGGTTGAAGAGCCCATCTATGTTTAGGCTTCCTCCCATAGTATGGATTTAGATTGAGATTCCTGCAATATGTGGTTACTCAGTCTCTCATTTTCTCAGAGAAAAACGGGATAGACAGTGTTTCGTAACATGACTATTCTGTCAGATACACCTGATATACTTTCATTTCCCCCCAAAATGAAAACTAAAAATCAGCAATATTGTCTTCAGCACCAGTGGGCAGCTGACTCAATAGTCCCGAAGTCCAACTAAACACGTGTTTCTCATTAATGGAATAAATCTATGGAGACCTATAAAAATGGTGTTGAAGACCTAGCTCTTCTCACATATCCAACATATGTTTCCTGTACAAAGGTCAAGTGGCTAAAGATAGAAATTCTTGTTTATGTCATAGCATTTTCCGTGGCACCCATCCTAGAAAATGGCATCTTATTCAGGTTGATGTTATTTTCTTCTTAAACATAGGAAAAACCTGTTCTGTAGCAGGTCTATACTCTAGTCACTGTTTAAAAAACCTTGAAGTGTTTTCAAAAGCATGATCAGCAGACAGCAGTAGCTCAGCAATATACTTTCTAAAATTTTAAAACTTTTTTTCCCCTGTATTTAATAGAGAGTGACCTATCCACAAATGTTGATTATAAGCATCTTTGATTGTGGCAGAGATATTAACTAGAAAGACAAATCTGCAGGATGGAATTATTCTAACATAATGACAGTGGTTGCATGTTGTTTTGTGAGGTTTTGTATGCACTATTTTTGGTTTTTTTATTCATGGCCTTTGATTTTTTTTTTTTTTCAAATGCCTCTTTCATTTTGTGTGGCCATGAAGGAGAAAATAGCAAAATACCAGGAGAAACGTCTCGTGTAATTGTTAGGCCAAAAATGCTGGGAGGTGTGTGTATGGGTCCATATGAGAAAAGTAAACTGGATACAAAACAGTAGCTAATCTTATGCCATCACTATAACCTTTTTTCATTGAATTATAAAAGGAAAATCACCACAAGAAAAATATTGCTATAGTTATAGACAGGGGTAAAAAGCCCAATGAGCATACTGCCAGTCTGACACCAGAGAATTAAAAAACCCAAACAAACCAGAAATATTTGAAACTGGTCTGTAGACCATGGGTAATCTAATTAACATTTTCTGTTGTTGTTTTAGATTGGTTAAATATTTGAGTTTTGTTTTAATTTCAGCATGAGATTGCTACCAATTTCCCAATAGTGAATTTAAAATGCATACATATGTGTGTATGTATACATAAAAGTATACTTTCAAGTTTGACTTATCAGGGAACACTTTAGTTGTGTTATTTACTGGTTAAATCATGCCATTAGCTGCTTTAGTAAAACCTTAATCTAAGGTTAGAATTTTCTCCTGACTTGTATTTCATAAATTCTCATCTTCCCTATTTACCTGATTAAGTGGGAACTTGCATAGACATGTACTAATCTGCAGGATATATATTGGTAATATTTTTTAAATTAAATTGTAATTGTTCAGCAAGTTTAAATCATATGCAAATTTTGATAGACATAGAGGAAGGATATTATTAAAAAAAGATCTGAATCTAAAAAATTTAAACAATCTGTTTATTTTTTTCTTCATTAGCTGTGTGCTAGAAATAAATAACTGCAGCATTGGCCTGGAAAAGAACCATATGTTTGAAAAAATGAAAAATATGTCTTTCAGTTTTATTTCCACTGTCTGAGTAATTTGATGTTAAATGTTTTGAAATGCTAAAACAATGTCCATTTGCAGACTTTCTGATCTAAAATACAGTACTCTCTATACTTCTTTGAGCAGTAGTATAGAAAGTGATAAGTATAGAGTAATAATACAAGAGCAAGAGGCGGCGGGGGGGACGGGAAGCAAGATATAAACAACAGCCCCAGATGGAAATATGAGCAAAAACCGCTGGACATTCTTGAGAGCTTTCCAAAAACATTGTGCAAGTTATATTGTGTGGGTTTTTTCAAAATTCTGTTATAATTGCAGTCACCTTTCTTATTTCCTGCTCACTTAAAGAGAGACTTTATAAGCAGGATTATTGCTATTTCATTTTGTGCTTGTTTTTTAAATGTACAGCATTTTCAGGTCTACAGAGCAGTCATTTGAAGTTTGGAAAGAGTACATGTTTTCCATATGATATGTTAGAAATATCCACATACAGTGGCAATTTTGGGATTACAAAATTAGTTGAAATTTTACTTTGTTCTAGATTACAGCAACAGTCATTCTTGCGTATAACATCAAAAAAATGTCAAAAAAAACCCGCCCAAAAATGACAAATTAAGACAATTCAAGGTTATTGGCTCATTCAGTAACATATAGGGAGGTGCAATGAATTCCTTTTATGCCTTCTGCATAAACATGCACTCCAGAGTCATTAAGAACATGAGTGATAGGCTGAAGCTTACCACAGTTGCTGTGCAGCCAACGTCTTCATTTACAAAAAAGAATTTGCCTCCCATGAGTTATTTCAGTGTAGATGAATGCATCCGGAAGTAAAACGAGTACATTTTAACTAATGCATCTACATGATAGCTAACAAATCTCAAAAGATGTGAACCAGAGATCCAATTTGAATAGGTAACTGGTTTCTGATAGTGTTGAAATAATCAGCGTGCAAAAGATCAGTAGAAGCAAAAGAACGTTACAAGGAGTAACAAGGAAGTTACACCCTTGACCTTCATTCACCAGCTGAACTTGGTATACCCACATAAGCACCCCTGGCCGGGTTACCAGCTGGTGTAAATCAAAGCGACTCCATTGATTTCAAAGGCGATACATCTGTTCACATTATCTGGCAGCCTCATTGACATAATCCAAAATTGCAAAGTGAGTAAATGTGACACAAAATGTAGTACCAGAAATCAGAGGCTTAGCGTGATGCTATGGTCCCTTTAAAATCAGCGGCCAAACTCCCATCGAAATTATTAAGTATAGGCTTCCAACCTCAATCTTTAATTGAATCGCTATCATGAGAACTGCCAAGGCCAAACTCGCAGACTGTTTATATAGCATTACAATTTAGACTTTCAAACATATCATTAGACCTGCTTACACACAGACACAGACATACACGTGAAAGTTTCAGATGCCCAAATAGAGGTGTACTGAGTAATTTTTCCTTTGTTAAAAAAAAATAGCTTTGTTTTGCTGACAAAACAAAAATCAGTGTTTTCTCCTCTGCCTTTTTTCCTGTTCTCCTCTGTAAACCTGATTTTGCAGATGAGTCTTATCTTCCCACCACTTGCTTTTCTTGCTATTTTTTTCAGTCTCTGATATCAGAGTGATTTAGATTCATGTTAAAATAGCTCAAAAACCTTTCCTATATCCAAATAAAACTAGGCACACGAAAACCTGGATTTTAGGAAACTAACTTAATTAATTAATTCAGTATGAACTGGACTCACGTTCATTCATCTTAATCTGATTCCCCATTAAGTTAGGCTGAAGTGACATGAAATGGGCCTGCCATATTGGCAAATCGGCGTCGCACCATTTTAACTGAAATCTGTTTTAAAACTCACTGGAACTGATGCAACTCTGAAAAGTCTGAATTAATCAATCCCAAAGAGTTGCATAGAGGCACCTATATCAGCTAAGTAGCGCAAAATCACCATGAGTGAGATGTATCTGTTAACTTTAGACAACTACTGTATAGACTTTCACACCTCAGCTAGTTATCTAGACTCTCTTCGTAGTCAGTAAAGGGAGAAGCACTTTGAGGCCATGACTCATTTGGCTAATTTTAGATGCCTGCCTTAGGAGAACTGTGCCCTAGAAGCCTTTCTTTCATGCCATCAGTTACAAAAAAAAATACACGTAAGTAGCTCAAATATAGATGCATGCTTAGTAGGTATCTAAACGTGAGCAGATGAAGATCACCCTCTGCGTATAAATGAGGGCGTGGTTTTGCTGTCTTTATTATTTTGAGCCATGCTTTACAGTATTAATTGCAGACATACTTTTCTAGGTAATGCTTAGTTTGACTGAGTTCAAAAATATTAGGCCATACGAGTCCTAATATCAGTGGATATACCCAACGTTATCTCAAGCTAGACTCTGTTTAGGTGTACCTAAGTAATTTAGAGAACAGAGAACATGCATTTATGTAAATGCAGCTGGATAAAAGATGCTGTTTTCTTTGCTTTCTGAGATACTTATTTAAATTGAACTTTCTTCTTTACATGTATATATAAATAGTTGTATAAACATTTTATGGTACTGTCCACCACGTAATTGTGATTGACAACTACTTTAAAATATTATAAGGAATGAACAGAAGTGCAAAATATTTTAGAACAATGACTAAATTATACCCTGGACTTATATATTACCCCTGCAAAATGAAAGATGTAAAACCATCTCTAATACACAATCAACTGAAAAAGAAAAAAAATAATTGTGTGTAACCTTTGTTATCCTTTCTCTTTTGTGATTCACAGCACAAAACTGCTGCTAACAGGCTTCTGAGAGAAAAAAAGTCTTCAAAGTTGTTCCTACAACTTTTAACCGTTAACCTAAAACAATAAAAGCAATTCAGAACCTGGAAATACCATGCTTTATCCTACAGTACCCTAGCAGCTCAATTAAGACTATATCAGATCAGGTGCTTGCCTACTATTCTACTCAGGTTTATGATCATCTAAGTGGTCAGATCTTAATCAAACAGTGGTGATATTTAAGGGTAGAAATGAAACAGTCCCTTTTTTTTTTAACTTTTCGTTGTGTATCTCAGCTTTTGTTATCTGATTCAAATACCATTTGGAAAGCTTTCATTTGTTGCTGAAAAGCTCATAAGTAAGATCAAGAAAGAAAGAACTCAGTCAATTGTCAGCATGAATATGGAATTGAGAAGGCAGCACCATAGCACTACGTTCACTGAGTCCCTGAATCATTATAGAGAGGACACGTGAATTCATTAACCTATGTTCCTCTGAAGAGGTAGTTTTCTCTTGGTTTTGAGGGTAAAACTGCTGTATTTAAAATCAGATGATGTGTTCTGTGTCAAATTCTACATCATGTAGTCAGGCTTATTTGTCGTATGTTGGAGAACAGTGAAAGTAGAAGAATTTCTCTTGAGAATTTAGACCTTCTTGAAGAGGAACTTGGAGACAGTAATGGATGGCTTGAATTTGGTCCAAATTGTATAATTAAGCATGAAGCTTTGACAGATTTTGGGTCTCTTTTACTACATACTCTTCAGCTCAGCAAAATACAGTTAGGTTTTATTTTCATCTTTCAAAGAAGACTTTGCAAATGTGCAAGGCCAATATTAATGTCATTCATATTTCTACAAATGATATTATCTACACGTTTGTGTTAAATGAAAGGCATTTTATTTGTTCTTGACTTTTCAAATGCTTTGCTTTCAATTTTCACTGTAATCAATGGATAAGTGATGATGTAGGCGCACTGGAACTGCCAGATAATACGGTACAAGATATATTTATTTGTTATTTTTTGTTAATTTCTTCAGATCATGTGCAACACATAAAACTGTACCAATAATCACTCCTTGGTAAAGAATGACACAAATTATGGAAGATTTTCTATAGAAAATAAGAACAACAGCAAAATCAGCAAATGATAGATCTAGTCAGATGACTTTACCTGCCTCATTCCAGAAAGATATGTGTACAATACTCTACTATTCACACTAGAAGAAAAGCAAGAAGCATTCTCTTTGTAAATATTACATTGAGAAGGCAGATTTAGTTTTAATTTTGAATGACAAGTCAAGAATGTTGTTTAATGCAAATCCTTTCCAAAAGAGAACATACAACAAGACACCATTTATTATTCATCATTTGCTTTCTCTAGTTCATTATATATATCTGCTATAGGGATTTTATGCCATTGTTTGGTCTAAAAAGATGAGAAATACAAATGTACTTTCAGGGATGAACCCAATCTGTATTAAAACAATGCTATTCATTTGCTTATGGTGGTTTATATTTCTAAAGTCTCTCCTCATTCTATAACCATAGAACCTTCCATTTTACTACACCAGAATACTTCCAATATTTTGCACAGAATATATGAAAGCACAGCTTGAAAACAGTAATTTAACACCAATAAGCTAATGAAAGAGTTAAAAATGCTTTTCCTTTTGTTTTCTGGGGATTTTTTGATTTGCTTATGTTCAATGTTTGTGCAGCTTCTAGCATGATGTGGTCCTGATTCAGGAATAGTACCCTAGAATTTCGCAATAATACAAATAAATTGTCATTGCATCATCATTTGTTAGAGAGAAAATTATTTTTACTTCTCAGAAAAGTAGTAAAGCTTGCTACCTAGTAGTAAAAAAGAAAGAAGAATCTCATTCTCAGCATTGCTTTGTGCCCTCAGAATATCTGTGTCTCAGGTGTCAAGGTTTGTCATGCATACATGATCACAGCAAGGCCTTGCACAAGATAAATTCTACTTTAAAAAAAAAAAGCCATCTAGAGGTAATTCTAATTATAGCATTTTGTACTGGAAATACTACAATTTTACTACAATTCCCAGGATCCTTCAGGGGCTGGAATGTGTTTCTGTTTGTCCAATAGACAGAAAACATTGAATTTTTATGGACAAATACTAAGGCTACTGTTTTTACATAAAAAATCTTTGTGGTGCTATATACCGTACTCTATTTGATAGATTCAGAAAGAAAAGCAAAATATTATGAATACATACAACAAAATAAAATAAGAGAGAGCACCGTCAAAACGGTCCACTATTCTACCTGAATCAGAGATTAGTGCAGGAAAAAGTGACTGCGATAAATAAGACAGCTATAATTCATCACTCTTCAGTTATATGGCTAGTCTGAAAAAGTGAATTATCATTTCATGTGATCCCTTGAAACATTTTTATATCAATAAGGTAACAGAAAACGTAGTTCTGAAACAGTGTGCATTTATGTGTACCTAATGTTTTGTTAGACAAATGTTTGAATATTAATTTTAATATATGAGCCATCTAAGTGGCTGCAGCTTTTTGATAAAGAACTTTTTCATTTCCTATGCAAGTCTTTTTTTTTTTTAATTTATTCATTTATTATTATATCAAAATTTAGAAGGGACTACAAAGCTCAGTTCTGCAGGATAACATTGCTTCTACCAACAACGACTGAAGATTTATGCAAAAAATTGTGATCTATGAAAGGCAGAAATGTGAATCTCCAAACAAAGACTCTTCTTTTTACATCAAAATCCACTCATTAATAAAATAGAGGGTAGAATAAGGATTTTTTTACTATTATTTACCATTATTTTTATCAAGAGATGATGATGTATTCTTTATTGAGGAATTTTACCAGTGACCCCCAAAAATGCTACTGTATCTAAAAATCCCTCATAAACGTTTTTGAAACTACACAAATATGTATTTCAGATTATTTCCTTACTTTAAGCAGCACAAAAATGAAAACAGTAAAACTTTCCTTTTTGCCTCTTTACCAAATCAAGTGCTTGTATCTGAAGCCAAAATTAACTAGCAGCCCCAACTCGACTTCTTTTTGTAATTTTGTATTTGATTCATTTCATCCAATATAAGTAAATGTGGCAGAATCTTGTATGAGTGATTCACTCTTCCCATTTTGTCAGTTTCCATAGCTAGTAGAAAACATTAAAGATTTACTAGGAGCTGACAAAAAGACCGACAGACCATTTTGAAAATACAACCGGAATTTCATTAAGAAAAATGCCTATAACCAATCAAAGATGACGGACCAAATATTTAGCAATGATACATAGTGTGACAAAAGCACATCCTTACTTTCTTGGAAAAATTTTAGGGGCCAGCATCTCAGAGTATTTTGGACAATGCCCTTGTTCTTTATTACACAAATTCTACCGTGGGGCAAATTGTCCTTAAAAAAAAAGACTCATCTGAGTGCCAAACAGAGCTTCAGTCTTGAATACAGCTCACTTGTCTGTAATAGACAAAATAAAATTTAACCCCACACAGTTATAATTTAATGTTGCAATTAATTATTTAACTAAGCTGGAAAGAAAATATTGGAAATAAAGGAAGTATTCAGCAAATTCAAGGTTTGTGTGTTATACTGAATTTCAAGACTCACCAGATCTTTGTGGCAGCAGTTGGTCTAGTTATAAGGTTATTGATATTCTAAAAGTTTATTTTATAGATTATTTATGTGTATTTTCAGCTTTTAAAATAAACCATATTTTATTTGTGTTGTAGGGTTGGTGAGCTTTGAGTCCCCATTTTTTCCACACACTGATTTATGTTTGCTGTCAAATCTTTGTACGTTTACACTATGCTGCTCCAAAATTCCATTTTTGTACAAATTTTGTTTAAACTATTCTATGTCTTTGCTTATTGGATTAAAAAGCCTGCACAGACATGACAAAATCTCCTTTCACTATCATACAACAAGGCAAATGTGTTTTTTAAAGAAATTTTTCTTCAACAGGTCTTGCTTGCTCTTTTCTTTTAACTAGACAGAACACTAGTAACAAAAAAAAATATCTTTTTCCTTAAAAAAATCTCAAAATCTAATTTTGACTTAATGACAGATTTGCTGAAGGAATGGTAAAGAAATTGTGGTCACAAACACATCCTCTACCAGAATTTTCTCTACCTACGTGAGGTTTAGATCGGATATTAGGAAAAATTTCGTCACCGAAATGATTATCAAGCACTGGAACAGGCTGCCCAGGGAAGTGGTTGACTCACCGTCCCTGGAGGTATTTAAAAGAGATGTAGACATGGCGCCCAGTGACATGGTTTAGTGGTGGATTTGGCAGCATTAGGTTTACTGCTGGATCGATGATCTTAAGGGTCTTTTCCAACCTAAATGATTCTATGATTCATCACAGTACATCTTGACTAAAGCCATGTATTTCTATAACGATGTAACCCACAAGCCCAATGTCAGAATGGATTTGGATGCAATATAAAATGGCTTATGCAATGAAGTTGCTTGTGCTATACAGGAAGGACAGTGTAACAGTGATTGATGATTAACCTTCCATGCTGGACTGCTTTATATCTTTACGATATAAGACTTTTGAAGGCCAGTGTTTCAATGCTGAAATCCTGGCCTTTCAAATGCCCCATGGGGAAGAAGGGGAGCTTTATTGTGCCTTAACAACGAGGTATATTCAGCAGTCTGCAGCAACAGAGACGTTTACACTGTATTAGTTCATCCAATATAAAATCACAATATAAAATTAGTACTTAAACCACATGCTTTATTAATTAGCTTCTACTTCATGTTGTTGTTTAATTGGTAACAAAGACTTTAGCCTATCAAGATGCAGTCCAGGGTCTGGGGAGAATGCAATGTTTTCAGAAGGCATAGTGAAGAAATCTGCCTGCAGCTTCCCTTTCTTTCACTCTTTTCTTGTCCTTCCTTTGTATTCCTGTAAAATGTTAATGTGATAATTTCACCAGCACCATTTCCTAATCAGTAAAGAGTATCCTGAGACAGAGCTGCAGAGTTTGTCTGGTCTAAACAGTTTGCATAGCCTGAACTCCGCAGTCACACTGGGACTTTGCAATGTTGGGTTTGTTGGTTTATTTTGGCTCTGAGTTGATCATCACTGAATTCTGCCTTCTTATATTTTACGGTGGTAGGTTTTTGAATAGGACTCACTGTGACCCCACTGGAATTTTATATCCTTGCAGTCAAAGAAAAACGTCTGGCTTAAATAGGTGAGCTGTTACTGGTAGAGGGATGCAGATAGAGTTTTAGATCCCCTAGGTCCCACAAATAGGAGCTTTTTTTTTTTTTAATCCTCCTTCCTGAGTAAGAGACCATGTCATGCTGCCTGTTTTGTTTCAGGAATAGATGGGACGCTCTGGCCCTTCTGTATGAATGGGGAATATGAGAAGAGGAAAAAGTGGCTGGATTAGATTTGGGCTGAGTAAATGTTGATCTTTCCTCACCTGCTCTTGACAAGTCTTCACCTCACTGAAACATTTTTATTAAATTTTAATCAAAAGCACAGAAAAGATTGTTGATTGTAGAAATGTCTAACCCTGCTCTAAGCTTCTCTCCTAGGCCAGTTTATAGATGTTAACAGTGCCCCACTGACATTGAGTTTAATGTTGTTTTACAGCCTAGGTGTCCTACGGATTGTCACAGAATCCAAAATGATCAAAAAATTCTGCGGCTACATTAAAGTGTGACAGAGCGAAAAGCCCAAGCTTTTGTGAGATGCTAAAGACTAACTTGTGTTCAGAAGGTTCCCTCTGCATTTGTCGTTGCTGATGCCAGTCTTCTGTGAGATCACAGTTTGGTTCCGGGAGGAGGGGGAAACTTGTGCTGAGACCCCAATTTAAGAGTCTGTCAAGTATTTATTTGGGGGAGTGTAAGCTTGCGTCTCCTCCATGAGATCTTTGATCACAAATAGATGGCCTGCGTCTTTTTTGGAAGTCGTACACGATCAAAGAGATCCTTTATTTAGAGATGCAAATGCTGCTGTCAAGCCCATAAAATACATACAAATGACAATTTTTTACAGACCTGCATTGTACTTCAAAAGAGCGCTTTTTATTTAAAAGGTCATGACCATTTTGATATCAGATACTGTTATTTGTGAGCGGAAGGTTCAGCAATCTTTTCTTCTTCTGACTTGAACATCATATGAATATGTGTATTAAAGCAAAGCTGAATCTCTTAGAATGAGGAAATGAATTTTTTAACAGATGTTAAAAGGCTAATAAGTTCACAACTCTTAGCACCCAGCGAGAATACCAGATTTTTATACTACAATAAAAATTTACCAGATTTCTGAAAGTATGTGATCTCTTGAAAAGAAAAATCATAAGAAACTTGGATCAGATGTCTATTATTTGAAAAACTTTACAGTCCACTAAAGAGTGCTTTTGGCAGGGAAGTAGGAAATGAGTTGGAAAGCATTAATAAACTTTCAGGATACTTGAAAACACCAGCTTATGGTACTTGATCTTTAAGTGAACTCTAGATTACTTCCATTTTTTTGAAACCATAAGTAGTGCTTAGAAAGAAAGATAGTTTATCTAAGTAAGAAAACAGAAGGAGGGGAAAGAAAGTTTAGCTTGGATGAAAGCTAGAAAAGACAGAAAAAGCAGTACTTGGAAATTATTATTTTTTGGCATTGAGTTTGATTAACACTTTAAGTGTTCCACGGAAAGAAACATAAAATTTCAGTAGGATTCCATTTTAATTTCACTTACGTGATACTGAAGTCCATTTTATAATGAATTCATAACAAAATGTCATTAGTCTGGCACAGCAGCACAAGAAAGGTATGTCAACTAGTTGATAACAAGAAAAAGAGGGTACATAAACTTTGGCGATCAAAGAACTGATTCCAGAACAGCAGTTTGTTCCACTGGCTTGACAGGCACTGATTTGTTCAGGTATTAAGCCAGATCTACTTTGCTCCTCCATAAAAATGTTAAGTGGTTCAAATTCAGTATAGGGCTATGTAGAGCCAGGAAACCCCAGTAATAATACTAGCCTCTGAAAAGCACTGTTTCTAAAAAGGGTAGCAAACTTTGGAAATCAGCCAGAGACTTTTAGAAATTGGGCATTTCCAGAGTTCTTGCTTCTTTTTGCAAAAGGCCTGAAAGTTGTTTATTTACATACCATTATTTTTTTTTTTTTTTTTTAGAAAAAGCACCCAAACAAACTCCAAAAAGTCTCTCTCCTTTTATTTAACATAAATTTGTCAAGACTTCATTGGTTTTCCTAAAAGCCTTTTCTGAAGATTGGAAAGCATGTTTTATGTGAACTCAGGCACCTTAATTGAAAGGTGTCTATGAGTGTAGCGAAGCCTTAATAATGCTGTGTTTTATCCAGAATGTTAATTAGATGTTATGTTAGACGGGTATTAAGAAGAAATAAAAGCAAAACAGTTTTAAAGAGTACGTCTATAAATCCCCTACCTTTCAACTTTCCTTCCTGTGATCTTTTTATCAGTTCTTCAGTCACATTAGAATTTTATAGGATTGAAAAGACTTATGTTCATCATTAAAAACAAAAAAAAAATCATTTTCTTGAGAAAAACCCTTCTTGCTGACTACGTATGTCAATAATAAACAAGCATGAGATCAGGACAGCAGCTTTCTTTCCTTTTGCTGTGTCCTTAGCATAATGCAAATAAGACCATTCTTTGTTACTATATCAAAGCAGCAGCCAAAGCAGATTTGAATAGATAAACTCTGTGCAGTAGAAGTACTTAGGTATAAATCTTTAAAACACTAAAATAAACCACTTTTGTGTGTATGCTGATGCAATAGATATCAGCCTGCCTGGATAATTAGATGCATCTGACTACTTTCTGCACAAAGTAGAAGTTGCTTTAGGTGAACTCAGAAACAACACTTCTAAAGGATTTGAAAAATCTTTCAGAAAGTACAGTATTAGAGCTCTTCTGTTTTAAATTAAATGGGAATCCATTCTATTAGAAGGAATGATGTGCTGTACTAGTAATTTGCAATATTTGCAATATAGGAAGAGAAAGAAAAGCTGATTCTAAAAGACTTCAGGAGATGAGAAAAATGAAGGGATGGAGGTGGACACCATTCAATGATCACCCAGAGTGTACCGCTTCTTGCTGTGAGGCTAAGGGGAGTCAGAGCAAATAATGAACATTTTTTTCTATTGCTCTTCAAATTCATCCTGATAGAAGGCTACAGTCACCAGAGAGATATTTTGGTTAGCATGTTTCTTTTATATTACAAGTTGCCTACCAAGGCTTTGAAATTTTGATTTTAAACAGATATAGGGAAAAGAGGGAGAGTTTTAACCCAAAATCAAGATTGTTAAAACATCGTATATCTGAAAACACAACTGTGGAGTGTAGAGCACACAGTTTTGTGTTTGTCCTTTGTGATTATTTATACTCTTATGGCAAACCACTATCACAAAATTCTCAAGAGCTAGCAATGGTGTGGAATTATAAACCTAATCATGACTGGCTTATTTTTGCCAGAGCAGGGCCCTGCATGTTTAGTACCACTGAAGTCAATAGGAGCACAGGCTCCTAATGGACAAGTTGACAGTGACACATATCATTAGATAAAATGGTACAAATATCTTTGGGACAGACAGGCAGGCAGACAGACAATAGGAAGGGAAAGAGAAACTGATTTGAGAGCCACTGTTATTGGAAAAAATATCAGTGGTGTAATTTGGATAGTAATTATACCTAAAGTCTCTGCTTGCCGCCTTAATAGCATTAGTGTAATATTTTCTGTGCTACTCTGTGAAAACCTGACTTTCCAAGGCCATGCATTCCTCAGGCATCACTTAGCAGAAGGCCAAAAATGTATGAATTTTTTTTAAAAAGCTTCCATTTTTTCTTCAGAATGATAACTGAGCCCAGAGGTGACCCTTATACACAATTGCAGTTATTCAGGTCTAAAAAGCCAGCAAATTCACATGTAACTATATCTTCCAGCTTCAACAGTAGGGCAGACTGTCAGCTCCCTCATCTGTCAGCACCTGTTCAGGCTAGTAAATGAAGACTGGTGCATACTAGTAATATCTATTTGCTACAGGATATGCACTCAAGAAAGTCACGAAAAGGAGTTTCAAGCAAGGGCCAAAACCAATCAGTCATTTTCTCCTGTCAGTGATAAGAAAAGCAACATAAAAGAGAGAGGTGTTTGTCCAAAAGGTGGTATCAGTAGCAAACTGTCACCAAATAAAAATAGTTAAAATCCTAATGACTGTACTAATTCAATACAAATAAGCCAGGTTCTAGTTAGCTTAGCGTTTCCTCTCGCTAGGCCTCAGGCGGGAAAAACAGATGTCTTACTGTTCAGAGGAAAAATTATGTGAAACTTTTATTGCGTGAAAAAAGAAATGCCCAAATGGTAGGACACTCAGTGGCATCTTCTATCCTTGGAGCTGGGGTCCTTGAAAAGCATGCTGTATTTCACTAAATTAGCAGAAATCTTCCTACCTTTTCCTTCTCCATGTTGTAGAAGATTCAGCAACAGCTACAGTCCTCCCCATGCTCAGTGTATATTTAATTTTTCACTGGCTTACCTTGAGGCAATGAAGAGCTGTGCCATCACCCAGAGAGACTGGAGGAGGACAGTAAAGTAGAAAGGGTTCAATATGCAGTCTCTTCCAACAGGGAAACTGGGTGTTCATTGAGACCATGCCTTTCTATTGCCCAGCACCATTGAATCCCTCCATAGGGAATTGAAAAGTACCAGTAAAACCCCACTACTCTGACCTGATATGATTTTATAACAGACTTTTATGGTTCAAAAAGACCACAGAAGGTCCGAGACAGTGAAAAATTAGGTTAAAAGTCTTCAAATCAGGAATGGATTTGTAGGAAATGACTGACTAAGGCTCCACTGATGCTGCCCCATCTGACACGTGTGATCCCAATCATATTATGTGCTGCTGTACATTTCTTCGCATCTAGGCTGAAGCTGTATCTGGCTCTGTAAATCGACCGTGCTTTTCTAGTACCATATACAATGCTTGATTCAACTCAATCAGATATGTGAAAAGGGAAGATGCTTTGATATTTCATTCCAAGCCTTTATGCACACAGTGTTATCTTCTAAGATTTTAGAAACATTTTGCATACATAAAATATAAAAAGGACTCTTTTGATTCCATGGGTTTTATTTACATATTTGCAACCTAAATACTAAATCAACCTACGCTGTTTGTGGTGATGTAATTCTTTCCAGAATAGTCCACTGTGATGTCCCATGGAAGATGCCAAAACAACTATGTGTAAGCCAACAAAGTAATGAAAAAACATCCAGCCAGATTAGTGCAGCCCACCACCCATGTTAGAATATCTTGTCTCTCTCTTGGGTAAGTCATCCAAGGAACAGCACTGTGATACTGTGACTCCAGAGCTCCTTCCACGGGGGTAGGTCACACTGTCTTTTAGTTAAGCACATTCAGAGCTCTTCCTACAAGACTTACTCATCAGCAGAAGATTAAAAATGAAACTTTTGTCTTTCTATGTATAAATATTTATAAACAGTTTTTAAAAAGTGTAGAAAATATGCCACCCAGAAATTGAAACAATTTAAAATATTTGAGTATCCCTCCCCAGTTCCAAAATAATCACAGCTTTCTATGATAATTTTTAATTCAAAATCAGTGAGTGTTCTGATATTAAAATATCTATCATAAAGATGTTGTCTACATTGGTAATCTGTATCTGGAAACATGGTTTGATAAAATATATATGGGAGAAGTGTTCTGTAGCTGACATTAAAACAAAAGATAAAAAACCCCTTTCTATATATTCAAACTCCCCTCCTCCTAGCACTTTTTCTTACACTGTCTTCGGAACATTAAAAAGAAAAAGAAACATTCAAGCAATGCTTTTAGTAGTGGCTGGTCTATTGAACTTCCATTCCTCTTTCATTTTTCCCTGTCAGCTTCTTGCACTGACGTCAGTAATTTACCTTAGATTTGACTTGCTTCTCACCCTGCCTTTCTGAACCCTTACTCAAAAGATATTCAGAAAGAGACTGTAGTATAGTGATTTCATTCAACGTAGATGTTTGTTTTCCACAGTTCCTTCGGATCTAGCTTCCAAAAGTCGCACTCTTCAGAGACCTCAGAGAAAGGATGCTTTTACTGTACAGCCTGCTGCCACTGCCATCCTGAATATAGATGCTTCCTGTTGTGTTTGCCTTTTCAACCTACAGCACTCAGATGGCTCATCAACTATGAGCCTTTTTGTCTCCCCCAGTCTTTTCCTTCACAGGGAACTTTGTGGTTGACATGTTGCCCCGCTCTGAGATCCTGGCCACCTGAGTATGCTAAGTAGACCTGAAGAGGGAATGAAGGTTACTGTATAACTGTATTTCTCAGAAACTAGATCCCCGATGATGGAAATAAGCATCATCATGAGCATGATGTGCCACAGGTATTATACCGCCACATTTTTCTGTGGTATCACTCTTCATTCAATATAAGCTGGGCCTGGAGGAACCATATCAGAAAGCAAGACCTGAGGCAGAGTTTTTAAGGACCATTTTCCTCCTCACTTTCTTTCTGACAGACAGAAAGAAGCAGATGGTCAGCCATTTATCACACTGCCAAACCACCATATGTCTTCAAAATCTGCACTGCTTTCTGATGAAGTCATGGAAGATGCTTGGTCTAGAGCACAAGTCTTATGAGGAGCAGCTGAGGGAATTGGGATTGTTTAGTCTGGAGAGATGGAGGCTCAGGGGAGACATTAACACTCTTTACAAGTACCTGAAAGGAGGTTGTAGAGAGGTGGGTGTCGGTCTGTCGGTCTCTTCTCCCAGGTAACAAGTGATAGGACAAGAGGAAATGGCCTCAAGTTATACCAGGGGAAGTTTAGATTGGATAGTAGGGAAAATTTTTTTACCACAAGGGTTATCAAACATAGGAAGAGGCTGCCCAGGAAAGTGGTGGAATCGCCATCCCTGGAGGTATTTAAAAGACGGGTAGACGTGGTGCTTAGGGACATGGTTTCATGATGGTTTTGGCAGTGTTAGGTTAATGGTTGAACACAATGGTCTTCAAGGCCCCTTGCAACCTAGATGATTCTATGATTCTATAACTCTAAGATAAAAAGCATCCTTTCAAGGTGGTGAGTTCTTCAAGGTATTAGAGATTTACCAATCACTTCACAGAGTAGGCTCACTTGTTTGTGAGCAAGTGAAGTGAAAGGCCAGACATTGTGATCAATTAGTCTTATCATTTGCATAGTACAGCCAGACAGCCACCTTGAATGGATTTTTTAAGACCTTTAGAAAAACATCCTCTTGAATCTACTGTGAAACTGGTGTTACTCCAGTAGTAGCACTTCCTACCTAATTTCAAGTCTAATTCTGTCTTCTTTTACTACCAAGAAATATATCTTATTCCTTCTGCACGGGCATGAAGATCAATCTACCATCATTGTTTTTTCACATCTCATGTGGATGAGTCCAGGCTTAGCTCAGGTCATCTCTTAAATTTTCTCTTTGATAAGATAAACAGGCTGCTGGAGTCTTTCAGTAGGAAGAATATTTTCCAGTCTTTAAATTATTTTCATGTCATGATTCAACTTTTGGAAGGTTTTCCAATTCATCAATATCCTTCTTCTGTTGTGGATGCAAGCAGTAGGTACAGGGTTGCTGTAGTCTAACAAAATTAAATGCTGAGGTAAACTCACCTGCCCACAATTATTTCAAATTCACTGTTTATATATCAAAGAATTGCAAGGACTTGTTTTAGCCATTATGTCATTTAAATGATCAGCCTACCATCATCCATCATGACACCTAATTTCTTTTTGAGATTTTGTTTTAATTTCTTTTGACATTTTTTGGGATGTTACTCCAGGAACAGATTCTGCCATCCTGTATGACCTGAATTCTTTCTTCCTAGATATTTGAGTTTGTATTTCGCCATACCAGAAAATTTACTACAGACAGTTGCAGTCAGGTTACCAGTAAACCAGAGCACTCTGCCTAAGCCAAGCTATTGTCTTTTATTATCAAACCCTATTTTTTTTTAATTTACAGTCAATACTAGCCACAGCATTTCCTTTTCTATGATGTACTTAATGTAACTCCTAAATAGAATAGGACAAGCACTAACCTCTGTAGTACTCCTACAAAGACACATACATTTGGTGATGAATGCTGGCCAACAGCTTCTTAACGAAATCGCCCTGCATTAAGTGCAAAGTCCATATACACTTAACGCAGATTGTATTATTTAAACAAATTTTAAAAAAAATGTACTACCAAGATGTTATGAACAACTGAAAAAAAGGTAGTGTCCCTGAAAGAAAATCATACCAAGAGGAGAATCCACCAAACCCAACAACAATAGCAAATTGTTTCATGAGTTGAGCAGCACTGTTAATAATGCATAAAATGTTCTTGACAAAATATATGCCTAGAAATGTACTGAGGGCTATGAAGACCAGGGTAGGATATTAAGAAAGGATGGAGCTTCTGCAGTGGGGCCAAAAGCATGGAAGAAGTATATTCAATTACCTGTGAACCAATCGAGAATAGCTCAAACACCTTCCCTCATCAATGTCCAGATCAACACTCAGTATGCTGATTTTTACAAATCAATTTATAAACATCTTAGAAAAAAAAATAAATGTATTTTTTCCCAATTATTTTTTGACTAATAAAATTGACCTAATTATTATTCATTGTGCTTCTTTCTTTTTTCTTTTTCTTTCTTTCTTCTTTCTTCCTTCCTTCCTTCCTTCCTTCCTTCCTTCCTTCCTTCCTTCCTTCCTTCCTTCCTTCCTTCCTTCCTTCCTTCCTTCTTTCTTTCTTTCTTTCTTTCTTTCTTTCTTTCTTTCTTTCTTTCTTTCTTTCTTTCTTTCTTTCTTTCTTTCTTTCTTTCTTTCTTTCTTTCTTTCTTTCTTTCTTTCTTTCTTTCTTTCTTTCTTTCTTTCTTTCTTTCTTTCTTTCTTTCTTTCTTTCTTTCTTTCTTTTCTTTCTTTCTTTCTTTCTTTTCTTTCTTTCTTTCTTTCTTTCTTTCTTTCTTTCTTTCTTTCTTTCTTTCTTTCTTTTCTTTCTTTTCTTTCTTTTCCTAACTTATTCATTGTTTGGGGGTTTGCCACATTTTTATAGCTGCTTTCATTTGTCCTATAAGCTAGCTTGCTGTTTGCTTTGAGTTTTGGTCAGGATGGATTTTTGCCGATAGCATTTTAGACATCTAGTTAAAAATTATTAAATAGTTTGCAATAATCATTTAGACTTTTCCAATTGAGTTCTGTCTCCCAATTGATTTGTCTCATAATTGTTTTCAGCTTTGTTAAACTGACCTTTTTAAGCACCAAGTGTATATCTCACTGGTATGTCTTTTATTCTGTTTGCATACAATAGTGAAATCAAGTTGTAATCATTTGCACCTAAGAAACCACTGATTTTTAGTTCTGTGATCAGGTCCTCTTTATCTGTCAAGATGAGGAATAAGACAGAATTCCTCTGTGTAGGATGAAACACTAAGTTAAGAAATGGTCATCTATAATTTTTAGAAATCCCTAGTACATTTCAGTACTGGCAGCCTGAGAAACCCCAGCATATGTCGGGCAGACTGCACTTGTCCCCATCCCCCTTCCTTTTCCCTGATAAAACAGTTTTTCCTCCTACACATTATAGCTAGGTGCTTGAGGGCAATCCATAGCATAGAGGAGAAAGAATGTAAGAAGAAAAGAAGAAGATAGGTAGATTAATTATCCTGATAAACAGTGAACCAGAAAAGGGAATTCTAGAGACGGTGATCCACTCTGGACCTAGATTTTTTGCCTCGGTGATCTTCATCCTCTGCTTCCTACTGAAAACACACGGAAGTAGAGCATGCCCATTTTGACGAGTTTAGCACGCACATTTTTTATTTTTTGCCTCCCAAAGGTGGAAAGAACAACAGAGAGTGTACAAACACAGAAGCTATTCCAAATCATCAAAGCACCTGTCTCTAAAAAGCACATAAATAATACATTTGTTCTGAATGTATATATGTGATACTTTATTATATTGTCATATTGATTCATGATTCAAAATGATATGCCTTGAGACGATATCATGTAAATTGGAACTGGATGTTTTTCCTTCCCAACAGTGAAATTATCCGTAATGAGGAGGAGATGGAGTTTAACTGAATTTTGGAAACTTGGGGCTGAGACCTCATTCTAAATATGTCCTTTTTATCCACAACAGCCTTCAATTTCACTGTCTTTGTGGTTTGTATCATTCCTTTTACCTTTCTCTCTGGTATCACTCTACCTTCAAAACTGGATTTCTGAGTATGATAACAAATTAGAGTTCTGAGGGTTTTGGGGATTTGTTTGTCTGTTTTGTTCAGGTGGATGAAGAAAAACAGCCAAAAATAAAGAAAATAAACATATTAAAAATCTAAGGAATTTAAGTTGTCTGGGACTAATAAACCAAATATGTGTCTGTTTATAGGTATATAGCTGAAGCACAGATAGTAACATTAATGACATCCTGAAAACCTATACAGGATTAAAGTGATGAAATATTGAAAGATTGGAAAATGGAAAATACTCCCTGGAATTGAATACGTAGATAAAAAAAATTAAACAGTTCCCAGTGCCTGTCCCGAACCAAGTCATCACCATGGGAGCTTGATAAAGGCAAAATATATTATACATACATCGTTACTTCATTATTAATAGTACAGTCTTTTATTTTTATTTTTTTAATATTCCTATTTCCTAAAAGTCATTGAGTTTCTTTACACCTCATCAGTCTCTTTCTTTCTCTTCTTTTCTCTGCCTCCTTCTTGGAAGGTGAGAGAGGTTAAAGAGGACATCTGTTGTTTGGTTTAGTGGCCAGCCAGTCCGAACCACACAGTGGTGCATGAGTGAAATCTGCCGGCCAGAGCAGAAGGGCATGGGTGTGACTCTCTCCTCGCCTCCGCCAAGGTGGTGCTGGGGCTGCACGATGCAGCCCCCCAAAGCCCAGGTGTTGGAGCTCCTCCAGGGAATCCAAGCACCAAAAGGCAATCGGCACCTACAAGGACAGCATCACAACGTGCTGAGGAGACAATGGAGGCAGGAACAGGCATGACTTTGTCCCCCGTTCTTTGGGAAGCTCAATGCAAAAGGGGTGATTCCTGGCACAGGAGAGACAGCCCGTACTGGCAGTGACTCTGGTGTTGCTTTGGCCCCTTCTCAACATGCATGCTACCCTCAGGGCACGGCAAGTTGACAGAGATGGGCAGTGCCCCTTTGCCAGGCAGTAGGGCTGGGCAGGGAGCCCACGAGGAAGGAGCTGGGATGTGGTCCTTTCCAAAACCTGAGCAGCAGCAGCAGCAGTAGCCTCCCCCACTGTCCCTCGCAAGAAACACAGCTTCGAAGACAGCAGAGTCTGCTACACACCTGGCCTCCTCCTCCTCCTTCTTCTTGCCTGTTTGGATTTCCTCCGTTGCCCATCGCACAGAGCTCTCTTTCCAACTTGCACCTCTTCTGCTCGGGTTGCCCGTCGCTTCCGTCTTCACAGCTTGGTTTTCACTTTCTGACAGGCAACCTTTCCATTCAAGAGCATTGTTAGACAGGGAAAGCCATGATAAACTTGAACTGATTCTGCTCTTCACCAACGCTAGCTCATTTTACCTTCTCTCTGGGGATGAGCTCCTCAGGTCTTTGCCTTCTGGAGCAACTGGAGGCACCTGCAACGCAAATGTGGCACTTAGCAGGTGGCAAGGCCCTACCTGCCCAATTGCTGCCTTAGCTCTGAAAGGCAGATGTCTCGCATGGCTTTGCTCAGGCCAACTGAGGCACTTCTCTTGGGATCACCGTACAAAGTGCGACGGCCAACCTGCATCAGCTTACTCTGCGCTTTTGCGCACCTGCAGGCTGCTAGACGACCTTGCTTGTCCCTGCGGCAGTAGTCCCACCTTCTGAGGGTAGGTGTTTGTTCTCATGCTCTTTGCGCCCCTGACTTACCTCTGCTCTTTCAGCTTCCACCCACAGTGCCGGGGACTCCTCACCCGCTGGCCCAGCACACTCAGCCACCTCCTCCTCAAAGAGTTCCTCATGGTGGTCAATGAGGAACTCCAGCAGCTGTGTCACCTGCACACAGCAAACCATTGGTTTCCACCTGGGTGCCTGAAAACAGCTTCTCCCACTCCTGACCCTTGCTTCTGCGCACAAAGCTGTAGCTGTACACAGGGCTGCTCTTCACAGCACCTCTTCCCACCCACCAGCGTTTGCTGAAGAGAGGAGGCAGCCAGCCACCTCTGAACAGCAAAGCTCGGGTGGGCCCGCAAGGCTGTAGCCAACTGGTAAACCCACCGTACCTTCTGTGTCACCTGCACCAGCACCTCGAGGGGGAGTGTGTGCTCCTTAGGTGGGCTGAGCAGGTTTGGCCCCACGCAGATGGCCAGGTTGTGGGCGCTCATCCTGCTGGTGGCCACATTGCTGCTGATGTTATGCAGCAGGGACAGCAAGTGCTGGAGGAGCAGGAAGTTGGCTTTCGGCAACTTGCTGGCCACCCTGACGGAACAGCAACACGACGTTAGTAAAGTAGATGCTGCCAACACAGGTCACCCAGGCAGATCTCCCCCAAGACCATCCAAGCGAAGGCTCCCAGCCCACACCTGCTCTACAGCAGAAGGACCGCCTTCGCTGAGGGATGGCCATCTCCCTCCCTCCTGCCCTCCTTGACCTTCTGGCAAAAGTCCCTTTGTGCAGCAGCCTGCAATGCCTGTGGGAAATGCTTTTCTGTGCCACTCTCCCCTGCAGCAGCCAGAGGTGCCTGGCAGAGAACACAGCTTTTTCAAGGAGGCCATCGCTTTGCAGGCAAGTGCTGGCCTCTGCCAGTCCCTGTGGAACCGGCAGCCTGCTCGCCACACTTACTCTTTCAGTGCTCTCAGATTCTCCTGCCTGCTGCACTTCTGCAGGGCGCTCATCCACTCGGTGTAGAGTTCTGCCTCCAGGAGCTTGGAAGGGATCTTACGGAAGAAGTCCTGCAAGGCCAAGGGCTGCGTGTGAGGCTTTGAGCACTCCTGCCGGGAGCACAGGCAGCATTCCCAGCACTCTGGCTCATGAGCAGGCGGATGGGGTTGGGCTCCTGCTCTCGCAGGTGCCCATCGGCACCCACAAAGCCAGGAGCTGCCAGGCCCCAGGTCAGCAGGGTTCACCTGCAAGACGACGGCCAGCAGGTGCTCAGGCTGGCTTTCCAGGTTGAGCTCTGCTCCACTGTCGAGAGCCTCCCGGAGCTCCCGGGAGGCATGCTCGCTGGCTGCCAGACGGAAGATCCCCTCCGTGGATGGCCCGTGCTGGTGCAGGAGAGCCAGCAGGTCCTGCAGGGCACAGAGGAGGACAGTTGCTTGCTTGGCTGGAGACAGGCCTTGGGGCAGGTGAACCCACCTCAGAGGCAGGAGCAAGCATGGAGAGCTCTGCAGCTCTGCCTGGGGCAGGAGGATGGTGGGTGACATGGGGAGGAGCCGGCTCTGTCCCCAAGCCCCACCTTGCTCGGGGTCCCTCTGCTTGGGCCACCGCCTCCCCAGAGGAGCCAGAGGGGTGGGCATGCCCTGACCAGGCACGCTTACCTGCATGGGCTGGGGCAGTGTGCCGTCCTGGCTGCAGACATCTGCCAGGGGTCGGCCAAAGAGAGCCCCACTGCCAGCAGAGCCCGACGGTCTGGGCGCCTCTGCAGCAGCCGAGCTCCCTCGCTGGGCAACCGGCCAGGGCAGATACTACATCCTCCTGCGGGTCCCGCTTGCTGCCAAGGAAAAGAGAGCAAAGAGCTGTGGAGGAGAAGTGCCAGGGGAGTGCTCCCACACCCTCTCAGCGCTGTCCCCCTGACGCCGAAAGCAAGGCAGAGGCATCCTTTGGGAATGAGGGGCCCTGGGGGCTCAGCTCTCTCCTGACGCAGAGCCATGGGGACGGACGTGCCCTGCAGGAAAGGCAGCAGCAGCCCTGCTGCAGCACGAGCAGCCGCCTGCCAGAGGGGAAGGGCCATCCTGTCCCCTGCTTCTCCAAACTCACCAGCTGCACGGCCAAGTCCACCTTGGCTGCCAGCGGGGACGGATGATGGATGCTGCTTGGGAGCAACCTGCAAAAAAGGCTCTGCACTCACCGAGCAGCCCCACAGCAGACAGGGCCGGCAGTGAGCTGCGTCAGCCCCTGGCCAGGTGTGAGAGGTGGAGACAGCCGAGATTGCAGCCCAAGCCATCCTCACCTCTGCCTGGCCCTCCAACAGCCTCTCCAGGCTGCTGGCGTGGAGCGTCGAGGCCTGGGCAAGGGGAAAAGAGCAGAAGGTCAGAAGCCATGCGCCTGACGCTGGGCTGGAGCAGGGTCTGGGAGCAGAGTGGAGACGGGAGGGACACTCACAGCATTGCGTCAGCTCTGCTCCTTCAGCAGGAGCTTGATGGAGGGCAGCCACCTCACCCGGGCTCCCTCCACTCCTTCTGGTGGCCTGTGCACGGGGAAGGGGCAGAGAAAGAGCTGTGGTGAGACCCAAGCCGCCTTGTCCCTCTCCTGCCAGCACAGGTTCCCCAGGCTGCATTGCCTGGCAGGGCATATCCAAGGAGCGCGCTGAGCCAGAGCTCCTTCACCACCCAGGAGCTGCCGAAAGAGAGGAGAAACAGCCTGAGTGCCTGCTGGTCCCCAGCCTGCGGGCAGAGGCGGGCTGGGGCAAAGCTCTGCCCCGTGGGGACAGCCACAGAGGCAGGACCGAGCCCCGTGGGGCAGCACAGAGACGCTGCCCAGCCCTGCCGTGGGACGTGGCACCAAGACTCACCAGAAAGTGATGACACAGGAGCCGCAGGGCCAGATGAGGACAAGGCACTTGGTCTCCTTGCCTTCCTCCTCCTTGCCGCCATCCGCGCCTGCCCCCTGCCCGCTGCAAAGCACCTGCAGCACGGCCAGGGCCAGGCAGAGCTGCGGGTGCGGGGCGCTGCCACGCCTGCGGAAAGGAACAGCAGGGAGTGATCTGGAGGTGGCCGAGCCTGGTGGCTCCCTTCCAGCCTCTGCCTGCCACGGGCACGGCCATGGCTGCACCCAGCAGCAGGGTGCCGGGGGCCTGGGGCTGCTCCTTGGCTCTCCCTGCCCTGGGGCCAGGGACAGCCCTTGGCTGGAGAAGCAGCTGGGCTCTGCCAGTCTTACTTGGTCTTGGCGATGACCAAGGTGTCGCTGAAGAGGAGGAGCTCCCTCTTCCTCGTGCGCTGGCCCTGGGTCACCCATACGCACTGGCGTTGCAGCGGCTCGGGTGACGCTGGCAGAGGCACGCACTGCTGCACGGGCTCAGGGTCGTCCCTGCGGAGCAGACGGTGTTGGGCATGAGCTGCTGAGGGGCCCGGCTCTGCAGCACCTCCCCGAGCCATGGTGGGAGCTCACCTGGAGCCGTGGCAGCAGTTCACCTGTCCCATCTCGACAAGCTCAGGGGAAGCCTCACGAATCACAGAATCACAGAATGGTAGGGTTGGAAGGAACCTCTGGAGATCATCTAGTCCAACCCCCCTGCCAGAGCAGGGTCACCTAGAGCAGGTTGCACAGGAAGGCGTCCAGGTGGGTTTTGAATGTCTCCAGAGACAGAGACTCCACCACCTCCCTGGGCAGCCTCTTCCAGTGCTCTATCACCCTCAAAGCAAAGACGTTCCTCCTCATGTTTAGACGGAAATTCCTACGTTCAGGTTTGTGCCTGTTACCTCTTGTCCTGTCACTGGGCACCACTGAAAACAGCCTGGCCCCATCCTCCTGACACTCACCCTTTCAGCATTTATAAACATTGATAAAATCCCCCCTCAGTCTCCTTTTTTCCACTTTGAAAAGACCCAAGTCCCTCAGCCTTTCCTCGTAAGAGAGACGTTTCAGACCCCTAATCATCTTGGTAGCCCTTTGCTGTACCCTCTGCAGGAGTTCCCTATCCTTCTTGAACTGGGGAGCCCAGAACTGGACACAGTACTCCAGATGCGGCCTCACCAGGGCAGAGTAGAGGGGGAGGATGATCTCCCTCCACCTGCTTGCCACGCTCTTCTTGGTGCACCCCGGGATGCCATTGGCCTTCTTGGCCACGAGGGCACATTGCTGGCTCATGCTCATCCTGCTGCCCACCGGGACTCCCAGCTCTTTTTCCACAGAGCTGCACTCCAGCAGGTCAGCCCCTAACCTGTACCGGTGTATGGGGTTATTCCTTTCCAGGTGCAGCACCCTACTCTTGCCCTTGTTAAATTTTATTAGGTTCCTCGCATCCCAACTCTCCAGCCTGTCCAGGTCTCTCTGAATGGCAGCACAGCCTTCTGTTCATGGAAATGTGATTCATGTGATATATGCCAGTTTGAAAGCATCTAAGAAAAGGAGCTGGCAAACATGGAGCTGTCAGGAGCAAATTCAGTCAAGCCAAGTTAATTTCTCTCTGCAAAAGTGGAACAGACCTCTCAGTCAGCAAAGTTAATGGACAACTCATATTGGGGCTTCAATGAGGTTCTTACATTCTGTCTCTGGGAGACTGCACACATCTGCATTGCACTGACTGCAACAGTCCTTTACCTTTGCTTACCAGTTTTTTGTGGTTTGAGCTCATGTCATGATACTGACTTGTATAGAGGAGTAACAAGAAATTTGTTTTCTTCTATTTCCCCCTGATTTGTTCATACTTTGGTTTGTGTCATAAAGACTCATTTTGGTGATTTTTATTCATCTCTAGAAGCCAGGGGGATTGTTATCACAATTCTGTGTCCATTCCCTGAGTATCACTAAAATAAAAGCACAAATATAATCACAAATACAAAACTATGTTGGTCAAGTTTCCATAAAAAGCTTTATTTTGAAGTAAGCCACTTCCTTTTAAATGTTTGATGAGTGTTGCTTCAAGATGAGGTCTATTTCGAAGCACATACTAAATATACAAAATATACATTATGAGAGTAATATAGCTGTAGGCAGTTTATCAAATCCATTAATTATAAGTAGAAATAGATAAATTGGGGGATGGGATTTTTCCTAATAATGAGAATCATCATTTGGGATTTATGAATGAATTGTAAGAGCAAAATGATGAAAATGATAGCTGTATTTGATAAATTAAACAGTTCTACAGTAATATCTACATAATTTTTAAAATATCAGGAAACCTGTGCCCTGTTGACATATTCCAAGAAAAAACAATATTAATTTCCCTTTCTTTTTATTAAATTTTTAGTTCTTGAACTGTGGATACATATCATTTTACTGTTTATCAAAGGTCACATGAAATTGCATATGAAACTAAATGCATTGTGCTGGCTTTAAATTTGCAATTAGAATGGTATGTTTAAATTGAAAAATAATATCTGAAGCATTAGATTAAATGGAGAAATTATAAACAGGTGAAAACTTGCTAAGAAAATTATTAAATTAGTATCAAATTGTATATTTCTTGACTATTGCAAAGCACTGTAAGTAAAGTAATTGGTGAGGGCTGAATAAATCCTCCCTCATGTATATCAATCTGGCATATAGGGAGGGAAATTTCTAAGAAATAAGAAAAATCCAAAGAAAGCAGAAATTAAAAAAATCCATAAAAAGACAAGGTTGTACAACTTTTTCTTCAGGGGAAAGTGTGAAAAGTTATTTAAATAAGTAATAAAAAAATAATAATTTTTTATTATTATTTCTACTGGATTTCTACTCCATCACTGTGTAGAAAAGCCCATTAAAGTATTGCAGTTCTGAAAATATCATTTAGGATAGAGAAAATCCTCTAAGGCTTCAATTGCAAAAGTATTGCACCAGTAGCTCTTTCTGAGACTGGAGACATAACCTGCATAGGATGCTTACCATGTTCTATCTGAGAGGCATGTCCTGACCTCCAAGTCCTTTTTTTGAGGAACTTCATGACAACTCTGACGGCAAACTTGTGTTCCATTCAAATACAGGAAGTCTCACTAGGAAGGTTTATTGGAAGCAGACTGGCCTACCGAAGCCACAAATAATGCTACTGTTCAACATTTTGATTTCAGCTGATCCAAAACAGTCGAGCCTTTCCCGGTCTTGATGGCATTTGGAGTAATATGCATTGCCAAGGAAGGAATGATGTACAAACTTACAAAGAAAACTGGTATCAGAACTTTGTTATATTATCAGTCTCCCACAATAGCACTACATGTTAATTTTATTCTGTATCTCCAGAAGCCTAACCTCTACTTCATAACTGATTTTAGTAGCGTCATGATTCAAATGAAAAAAAAGTAAAAAGAGTTTTGTGCTGTAGTTGTCAATGAAGTTACTGTGAAAAAGAAAGAGCTGGATCGTGCTTCCTTTATGATCGGTCCTTGCCTCAAATCCCTCAGATTTCAGCGTTACCAATTTGTTTCTTTGAACTGTGAGAGATCAGTATAACAGCAGTGTGCATTTTCTAGAGAACTCTTTCAAGAACTTTTCAGACTGACCATCTCTTCTCTTACACCTTTCCCTTGCAGGTTCAACTCTAAATATTTTTCTTGACCTTTTGGCCTGCAGCTTCTTGCCAGAAACTTTGCAGAGAAAACCTAGAGCTCTGGCTCCTGTTAACCATAGACATGATGTAATCCTGCCTACATTACTTCACTATTTTTTTCAGTATGTATATACATATTCTTCTTAACTAGTCATCTGGGGGAGGATGTGAGACCATTTTGTAAGATTGGACCAGAATGGAAATTAAGGGTCATTTTATAAGCAAATGGACGGCTGCAGTTAACTCCGTGTGAGGAACCAGTCCACAGACATTTGTCTGAATTTCAAATCCTTGGGGTACAGTTTTAAATATCTACGTATATGCATATTTATAATATTTAAAAGGGGAAAAAAGGAAAGAAAGCTAAGATTGTACAGAAGTACTAAGTGATTGCAAGCACTTATGGGCTTCCAGATACATCCAACAAGTCCATGGGCACTACAAATCTGCAGGGGTCAGAATGTTTGGATATTATTAACATAACCATCCATTCAGAAACTAGTCTTGCCTGTTATAAAATCAAGACACAGGGTTAAAGTTTCAGAAGACTTTTTCATTTGCGGATTTCAAAGAGAAATTCCAAAGTTTTAAATGACATTCATGTTAATGTTCCAAGCAGGTGATAAGCCATAGTAGCAGCTTATTTAGCCAGTTTTTGTAGCTATGGTCTTTATTGCACTCCTGTTACTCACACAGTTGCAGTATGTGAAGAAGGCAATTGGTTTCATCTTATTTCTCAAGTGGCAGGAAGCAAGGTTGAGCAGCCGTTATGTAATAGAGTCAATATGGCCCTTCTCTGCTTCCAATCCCAATGATGCATGTGCTGAGAGCATTCATTTGAATAAGCAGTCCAGGAATTCGTCTAATGCCTGGAGAAGTAATGCTGTAAGAATCCAGGTACTGTGCATGTGATATAGCTTATAGATATTCATTGGTTGCCAAGACATTGACCTTGTACCTCTACCTTTAGTCAATACTCACCCAGAGAACAATAACATAATTTCATTAAACACATACATAACACACAAAATGTGGATTTTTTTTTAAGTGATAGAAATGCAGTAGATCCTTTTTCATTCTACAGTATCTTCTTTCCAGTCCAAGGGTCTATCAGGAAGACAATGTTCCCTTCAGAGATTTTTTGCCCTCAAGCTAAACCTTTCTGACATTTGTAGTGGAGTTATGAGATGCTTTAAATAAGAAGCTCCAATAAACTCGTTACAAAATAATTTTGGCTTAAACAAAAACTGCTTTTGAGAAAATAAATTAATTTTTAACCCCTACACATCTAATATATTTATATATTACAATTGATGTTGAAATTTCCAGTTGTTGTTAGTAAAAATCTCTACAGTTGAGTATGGAATTCACTTTTTTCAAACCTTCATATTAACTATAAACCCTGTATAAGTCCTGGGAGCCATCTTTCTATCTTTTATTTACATTTACTCACAGCCATATTTTCTTTATGATAATTCTGAAGAAAGTCTTAGTGAGGATATTACATTTTACAAAAGCTGTTTTAACATGAGCCTAGGCAGAAATTATACACTTTATTCAAGCAAATTAAAAGAAGAAAGCAGAAATTTGCAAGTAGTCTTATTTTCACTGCACTTTTAAGTAGGAACCTCAGGAGTAAACAAGTTGTTTCAGTAGAGCTGGCCTAAATTGAAAAGGCTCCATATGCTAATTTTAGAGGTGCTCAAAGTAACCAGACATAATTTCAACAAGTCTGTCATTAGCTCTGATTTGTTTCTCTTGGTTTCAACTGCCGCTATTAATTTCTCAGCCTGTCAACTTTTATATAAAACAAGTTTTGTCATAAGAAAATATATTTTCACCCTCCTTTTTCTCCACATACATAGGGTTGTGGTTGTAAGGAGATTTTTTTTTTTTCCTTAAATCTTCTGTTCTAGTATTCATTCAGGGAAATGCCACCTTCTTTTCTGGAAGCACATGACAGTTAAAGAGTCCAAGCCTATTATTTTTAGTATAAACACCTTGGTTCTATACCTCTTAACCAACAGTGTTTTAAAAGAAAATAAACTTTTAACAGAGAAATTTATACAGCAATGCTGTCTCTATGTCCTGTATTATAAGAGTGAAATGAACCTTTTATACATTTTTATACATTTTTCAGATCCACTCCATTTTCTCTTATCCTCTCAGCTTTCCCTCATTTGCACATATTCCTCATACACACATGGACATAGGTATAAAATATTAATTTGCTGTATATTTTCTCTCTCAGCAAGGGTCACAGAGCTGTTTATTGTTTAACCCTTATACCATATACCCTTCCTCATACTATGTTCTCTCAGTTCTAATTGTAATTTGCCTATATATTGAATAGATAACATGCAACATTATTCCTGAGATTCCTGAAAAGGATAAAAAACTTGTGCGAAAAGGTTTTGTACACTATTTGACATCTAAACTCTGGAAAAAGAGGAATTTTGAAAGACACATTCTAACAATGAATTCATGAAATCAAATAATCCCATCTTTAAGATGTGTCAGTTATTGACCTCAAAGTCTTCACATCCTCTTGGTACAGTTCATTCCTACACAATAATCTTAAGAAAAAAATTAGTCAAATTAAAGAAACGATGTCTATATCTCTAGCCTCCATATGGAATCAATATTTAGCTCTCATAAAACATCTAAAAATTTACTTGAATTCTTTTTTAACTGAGGATTTCTTTGGCTCCTAGAAAGAGAAAGGTAAGGGATTAAAATTTGGTGGATCCCATGTGCGTAATTTGTAAGGTTTAAACCAATACATAAAACATTCAAAAAAGTTTTATGGATAGCTTGACCTTCACTATATTGATTCCTATCATAACATTCTAAAACTTTTAACGTATGACCTTTTCTTACTCAAAGGTAGAAACATTTTTAAAACTGTCAATGTTAGACATTACAAAATAACATCAGATATTGCAAAATAAGGTGCTCATCATTGCATAAAAGTGGTATTGCAGAACTGTATGAGGACAATTATAACAACTTAGTGTTACGTAAAGTGTACATTGGGGATGTAGAAGAAACATACATTTCTCATTGTTAGTTCCTGAAACATGGAAATAGTATATCTGCAGATGAGTTAACATACTGATTTTCTGGCTTATGCCCTGTAGAAGGAAGTATCTTCTACAAAATTCAGGAAAAGGGTTAGAGCCATTCTTGAATGACACTTCAAGATCTAATCAAAGTGTAAATCTGTTCCTGTTAGAGTCTGGATTTTCTTTGACTTTCCTGACTACCTCCCCACACTCCTGTGAGTTTACAAACAACACAGGCATTCACAAATAAGGTTATTTTTCTTCCATGAGGATTCCAAGTGATTAAGATATTACATATGAAGATACACTTTCACAACCCTAGAATTTCCAAATATCCAACATAGACATTACCTCCACTTCATGATCTCTACTTGTAGGTGTTTTTTTAAAATTCAGAATAATGTAATCTTAGTAACTATAATTCCCGGGGTATGTGTGGGCTAGAACTACAGGTTCAACCCTTAAGCTTGCTAAGAGAAATTACTTTTTCTGAGGCTTCCTAGTGCATTGTGATTTCTTGGCTTTGCAGACCTCTGTTACTGCTTGCTTCTACAGCAGCAATTCTCAAAAGCTACATTGTGTAGCCGTCCCATCACAGGACTCCAAGAAATTGTGAGATCTTAGAAAAAGCAGTTGGCAGCAGCTTATTTCTTCCACGGCAGGGGGTTTGTGCCATAGCAGGGTACAATCAAATGCCTTTGCTTGGTTTAATGGCTGTAAGCAGCTCTAGTCCTTCCATGAGCAAAGAACAAATACAACTAGACTCTTCTCACTTTTCCTCCATTGTCACTGATTAAGAAGAACACGTGAATACAGGGGATCTAAAAGTTCATCTCGAAGTTGGGTATCACTGTCCTAAAACACAAGGCTCTTTCCTTCCTACAGTTCTTTCTGCATGTGATTGAATGGGCCAAGACAAAGCACGAAGCGATCTTGGAATAACATAGTGAGTAAGCATAACTGCACCTATCATTTTGTGGGAGGGAAGTATATATATGCATGAAAAAGGTTGAGAAGTACAGGGGAAACTGTCAAGGTGTGAATGTGTGCACAGGTGCTAAAGATGAACTGGTGTATTTGTTTTCTGAAGCTTTACACAACTCTAATGATTACATTTTCATCAAGAGACCTTCACACTTGGGCTTGAGAAAAGTAATACCCAGACCAGCTGTTAGGAAGCCCATGTTAAACAGGTTTAGTATTTCACACTGTCTATGCAAATAGTTGTAAAATTATGAATGCATTTAAAAGATTTAATATCTAGTAAATATCTATAAAATAGACGATGAAATAAAGTTTACACAGACAACCTGAATGTTTACACATTCTGAATAGTCAGATTCAGGCACATAGCCTTTGATTTCTATCTCAGATAAGTGCTTCCAATAATACGGTGTGAAAGAGGAGCTTCACCCAGGACTATAAGCAAAATAGCTTAACATCATTTTGCACTAGTTTGGGATGGGCACTATGTACGCTGAAGAAGAAAGAATGTCTTGGACAAAGCAGGGGCATGTATAAAGAGACCGATGGGGATAAAAAAGAATCAGTCTTTCTCTGACACGAAAAAATAATAAAAGTTTTAAACTCTGAGGTTCAGGCTGACAAAATACTAAAAGGATCAGTTTGCCTCAGAATGAGAGGCAGTACTCCAAAGCTACTCCAAAAGACAGTACTCCAAAGTGACAGTAGCAGGGGACAGCCTAACATGAGAACAGAGAAGTTATCCTTTCAAAAAGATCCATTGGTTGGACCAGACAGAGCATTTCTTACGTACCTTGGTCTTTTAAGAACAGACGAAAATAATAGAAGGAAACACCCACCTCGTAATTCTGATTGTAGTTGCTAAGGAACTGGGTAGTAATCTTACTTGAGGACTGAAACACCAGGCATTTTCTTTCTCTTTTCTGCAAGGAACAGCTTGAAAAAGCTGCCTTGGCCATTACCTGGTCTTATATATATGATACTGATTAGAGAAGAGGTAAAAGAGCAATGACCATGAGAGAGTAATAGATCTGAAGTGAGAACACAAAAATTAAATGGGAGGTTAACTTGAAGAACAGGCTCTGTGACGACATACGTGTCTCTGAGTCATAACGGCCACAGTGGGGATTAAAGTTGACGTTGTTAAAACCAAACCATATACTGCAAAAATCCAGCTGCAAAAACATCAGCACTAAGCAAGACTTAGTGCTGAAGAGGTAGTAAGAGGTAGTAAACAGCATTAGATACCAACCTGCACTGAACCCCTAAGGAGCAGCAGGTTGCAGGACATGAGTTTGGTAAAGGAATCAGTCCGCTTCCATACGCATGGCTGGAAGGCAAAATACAGTTGCTCTACTTCTGTAAATAATTAATTTAACAAAGAGATGGGTTAGTTTTATGAATCATGGAATCCTCTCACCACTCATTTATTACTCTAACCAGTGTGTATGAAAAACCAGTTTCCACAAAACTGAACTTTGCCTACATTTTGAAAGTCAAAACAACATTTCATTCCTAAGATTGGAATAATTTGATTTGTAGTGACAAAGATTTTATGTCACTTTAGATTTATAAGTGAAACCAGCTGAATTAAATGAAATAAATTTGCAAGTGGAGCAACTCGAAGTAATTACTTCAGTGTGGCTCGGCATGGCCACAGTAGTTCTCCTGTGTGTTGAGTCTTATCAGTTCCATGGGGATGGACCCCTGTACAAAGACTTTTCAAAGTCAAAGGGATTCTGGAGCCCACCCAAGCTGCTGATTTCTGGCCTAAAAGCCAATCTCACACATACCAAAGAAGAGCTTTATGTGAGAAAACATATACCCATGTGCCTTAAAAGACAAAGGAGAGGATATTTACATTAGGAAACAGGTAGCAAGGGCTGATGAGCACAAATCAGAGGAGCAGATAGATAAACAGCATTTACAAATCTCAATAAATTATGGAAGAGGCAAAGAAGTTTTTGGACAACTCAGAAAAGGCATTCAATCTCTAGCTGGCTATAAATAAGAGCAAACTACAGTTATGATCAATATGGTTTCTCTACGAAGTTTCAAATGGCAGTTTGACAGTCTGTTTATGAAAAAAAGGGATTGATTACCACTATTCCAGAAATAACTTATATTATGCTCCTTTTTGCTATTACAGTATTGCTTACATTTAGTAATACATTGACATTTAGGTTTAGCTTAGATACTTAAAGGACAAATCACATGTTAAAGTTTAACTATTATCAAGCATTTCACAAATGGGATGCAGTATATACAAATCTATTTTAGTCATTTCATGCAACTCTCAACCTCTCTGAAAAATATATGCCCTATGACTGAAAAAACACAAAAATTGGAAAATCAGGTTTCTAAAACATATTTAGTTACATCAGTTGGAAACATCAAAAATAGGTTTTAAAAGACATGCTGAAAAACCACTACCATAAAGATTTGAGGCTGCCTAACTGGTAGGTCTCGACTCATTAAATGTCAAAATACTAACTGTCTCTTATTTTCAGAACACAGAAATGTATATTTTTCATGTCACAGATGCCAGAGGTGAAAAGCAATTCAATTCCAAGCTGGCATGATATTAAAAAGAACTGCTGCAGAAATTTCAGGAACAACAAACCCGCTTCAGGCCTAAGGGAAAGCCTGCAGAGAATTGTCCTTGCTAAAATTTAAAAAGAGAGGCTTTGAACTACAACATGGAAACAAATACGGACATTTTCTGTGAGCTCAAAAAAAAAAAAAGAAAAGAAAGAGAATAGATTATTCCAAAGCGGAAAGAAGGTCCTGGCACCTTAGCAATAAAAAGCTCCCAGGACCAAATATGTTTAGTCTCTTCCCTTCATGTTTAGCTTCAGTTTTGCCTAAGAAAATGTTATCCTTTCAGATCAATAAATCTTGGTAATGGCCTCTGCAGAAGTCAATTTCCACTTTACTCTATACAGTAGGGAACACAGTATGAGAGACTCAAAGATTTATAAAGCATATATTGGGGTTGGGAAGAACCACAGGTTAAGTGCAGATCTTGCCTCTTGAAACTTCAAAAGACAGTGAAAGAGAAATGAGGGAAAATAAGGGCCAAAAGGAGACACTGATCGAAAAGAGTAATTTAGGGTCTTCCTTCTTAAACTGAAGGTCAAAGAAGCCTAACAGTGGTTCATTAGGGAAAGAGCCCTGAAGTGGGTTTAAAGCTGTAACAGTAATATTATTTTTTTTCTTTCTTTTCTATTATTTTTTATTTTTAATAGGAGTCTTTAAACACTGGGCAGTATTCCCAAGGTCCGTCAGTTACCAAATAGGCTGAAGACCAACAACTGGCTATGTAATGAATTATCAACATGAAATAAGGGCTTTACAATCTGGCTTCAACTTAAATGCCCCATACCTACCTCCTCTGGTTTATCAGGGAGTATCTAAGAACATAAACAGCCTTACTAACATCAGTAGAGAAATTCACAATACCGCCAATGCAACTTCCAAAATACAGTTTACAATGAACCATCAAATTCAACCAACAGCAGAAGACTAGCTGGGTGATATGAGTTCTGGCATATAAACCAAGCTGTAACATTATCCACCTCAACCTACATGATGCTTTCACGCAAGATGGAAAATGACACCACAGAACCACAGAGAACTGTAGTCTTGGGTCCCTCTACATATGGGGACAATGGTCTTGTTGAGAGAGGTTTAGCTTAAAGTAAAATGCTTTGCAGTTAAGCTGGGATGAGCAACCTCCATACAATTTTACTTCAGCCTGCCTGACGCTGTTCTGGTACAGTTGCACAGTCTGTGCAGATGGCATCCTCTCAGAGCTTACTTATGGGGCAAACCAGGGACAATAAGCAGTATATATGAGGCCTCACGCTTTGGAGTGAGAAGAGAGTTTAGCCATGTAAATGGATACTGTGCCACCCGCGGTCTGGATCAGTGAAAAGGCGCTGGACGTTTTATTTGCAAGTATAGGTGAGCTGTATGGCCAAAGCAATGAGGATTGCATGGGATGTCTCATTCAAAGTAGAAGCCTGCAGGCTTTAAACTGTACGCACTCTGCAGGGGACCACCTCTCTCCAGAAGACCACGTGGAGAGTACTCTCCTAAAATTGCCATCTCAGGTATCGGAAGGTAGTTTTGTGGAGGTTTGCTGAAAAGGCAGTAACCCAGAACTACACAGCTGAAGGCAGAGGCTTTGGTTTGTAGCATGGTTGTTGCAGGTTAAAACAGAAACAAATAATGTTAGGTAAAATAAATGCTACCTGAGCCCACCTGAATGTTAGCTCCTGCACTAAGTCTGAGGGTTAGTAAGGAGGAGGAATAGTAGAGATGGGCTCTTTATTTCTGTTTCTGTTGGCCATAATTTCCCACAAGCAGCAACAAAGCTTCTGAAAGGACTGTATAGTGATCTGCACAGCCTGCTGGGGTCCTGCATCTCCTCCCTCCCAGTGGTGCATCACGTGAACCAGCCCAGAGCTAACAATGCAGGTAGCCTACGGGGTAGTAGAAAGCCAAATGGGAATGGACAGGGAAATGTTTGTTGGTTTCCCAGATAGTACCTGCTCTTGATTTTCCCGATATGTTGAAGAGAAATCATTATCTTATTTCATTAAACATGCTCTAAGACTTTAGAACTCACTGTGCAAGTCTTGTTCACGTGAAGGAACAGTTGCACACATGAATAGTCCTGTTAAATTACCGGTGAGTATGTTCGCATCTCTGCAAGCCTTATTCATATTATCAGGCTCTTTTAAGCTATATTTGCACAGAGTATTACGAAGAATGTCTTTGCAATTCCCCAAAGGGAATATGTGCACTTTTATTTCTGGTTTGCAGACACACAAAAGGGAGTGACACACATAGTTTGCCATGGGGGAAATTATTATTTATTTTTTTTTTTTAATCTAAGAGCACTTATCTTATTACTTCTTACTAATCCTAGATGCTTATTGCCAAGACAAAATTTTAATTGACATCGGAATTTATCACTGTAATAAGATATGTATTACCATAAAGGCACCATGAACCATTATTCCACAGAGCTGCTAACCAGGCTTCCTGATGGCTCTTCAGAATAGCTTTACGCAGGCAGATTTTTTAGGAAAAACTCCAAGAATCCTGATGGACTATCCAAGGCAGAGGACAGCAAAGAACTTAGAAAAGAGAAAATATCTCCTTACTGTTAGGAGAGTACACAGACAGTTAGGTCTGGTTTCATTTCTTTCCGTCACAGGTAACTTAATAACCATGATTAACTGACTAAATACCACTGGCAAATTATGGCACTTTCCTAATTCACCAAGTGTTTGTGATAGGATTGTGTAAAAAATGTTAACTAGAAAATGGAGAGGAGAAGGTGTTTTAGAAACAATACCTCAAGGATTGTTCAACCAATCTTACTCAAAAACCAAAAGTTTTTCCAACTTTTTACTGGAAGAGAAACTTGGAAGACTGCTAGTACCTTTCAGAAAGTTACGAGCATTTGGAAATAAGATATAAGAACTTGCTTAACACTGAGCAGTGATGCAAGATAGGGTATAAAGAAAAACACAAAGTCAGGTAGTTTCAGAAATACTGTCTTACTTGTCTTGATGTGCCACCATTATAGAGAGTAGGCAAAGCCAGAGACAGGATTCAATATAGGAGGAGAAGGAAAAGTATAAAGAAAACAAAAGGTACAGAAACCAATAGAGAAATAACTGAGAGAGATATACAGACACTAAATGATGAAAGCATGAATTAATCTTGTATTAGCTTACACATTTAGAAAACCAACAAAATTTAGGAAAGATTTAGATCATGTATGCTCACTTTTACATTCACAGTCGGAAGTGGGATTACACATCGATTTAATTGATGGTGTTATGAAAGGAGTATGTACCTTTGTAATTTTGTTAAGAACTGTACTGAAGTACAGGTTTATTTCTATACTGCACATAAGCCAACAAGAGCTAAGAACCTTTCTGCGGTATGAACTGAACTGTGCATTACGTTCAGAGATGAAGGCAGTCTCTTTTTTCAAAAGTTTGCAAGATATACAAAGACACATCAAGACAGATAAAACATACAAGGAAGAATGATCAATATGATGGTGACTCATGTCAGCTAATTAGCATATTTTTGTTGGAAGGAAGAGGAATAATGAAAAGGGAACTAGATTAAGGACTCTGGTTTTACTTTTCATAGAACTATATCTAGGTGGGATGCAGGGATGACTATGTGGCTCCCCTGTAGAGTATTAGATACAGAACTCATAAAGGGCATTGTCCTTAGAACAATGCCTTGTAGCAGGGAAAGAATAGAGTGGAGGTAAGGAGGAGAAATAGGTTTCTGGCTTAAAAGTCTACTTAATACCCCAAAGAGTGAGCAGGAGCATGCTTCACCTTTAAAAGAGCTATAGCAAACTAAACTCCCCACTCTATCTGAAGGGTTCCCCCAAGAAGACGTCATATTTGGTTGCAATTCACCCAGTGGAGTAACACAAGACCCCATTTGCCTTCTCCATGGTGAGGTTGGTCACAGCAGCACCAGTTTAACTTTTATTTTTGTGCTTGACTATATTGTTCCATTATGTGAACTGTCTAGCCTTGTCTGCGCTCCATCCTAATTCTGTACTACAAAAGAACACTAAAAATATGAATGAATTGTTCTGTAAATTGTATTTCTAAAGAGCCTCTGAATTTTACTGAATGTAGAGACATTTAAACCATGCAGTACTTTATCTACCCTTTTCACTCACTTGGCTTTTCCAGCAAATGAGAGAAGTAAGCAGTAGTTTTATTTGACTTTAAAAAGCGCTTAGTTTCTAGAAAGTAAAACCAACAGAAACAAAGACCGCAAGTAGTGAAAAGTATACTTAAAATGTATTCCGAAAAGTATCTACTGCTTACTATCGTATTTCCAGAAATAGCACAGAGGCTCGAACTGTCCCGTTTCCCCACAGTTTTAATTCATTAATCATGTCATTTTCCTTTAATTTTTAAAATCAACTTATTTCCTTTCCCACTTGTATTATGATGTCATACCATGAACTAGCTATGACAGAACATCAAAGAAGTGAACAGATCACCTAACTCTCTGATCTTGACAGCAGTGTGAAGAATAATTTCATGAATCCTCTGCTTCTACTTAAAATGCAAGGGGATGGTCCGACATTTTGTAAATGCTATCATCTTGATTTCCAGAATTCTCTTCAGTGGTAGTAAATCTGTCCCCAAACAACCAACAATACAGCTGTTTTTCCATTTGCATGCATATTCAAATGAAAATGTTTAATCTGTCTGGTTTTGTAATCACTTTGCAGAGGAGTTTGTTTTTGTTGGTTTGTTTTAGAGTTTTTTTTCCCCAAAGATGTATGACCAGAAAAAAATGCAGCAAGTAACTTCAATCTTTTGACAGTGTTTGTGCAAAGCAACTGGTTCTCTTTTGTTGGACTATTTGAACATCGTCTGCCCCATTGAATATCACATGCTCATTCTTCCTCGCTCTAACATTGCAAACCACAATCTGAAAACAGAAAAGTAATATTAAGGAGCCCTGTATTTGGTCTTGTTGTAATATGGTATATCAGCAGGAGCAGTTCCATCACTCAGCTGGAGCTCTGCCATTCCCTCAGTTGATATTAGCTGGAGAATCACTTTTCTCAAGAGGTGTAGAATCTGAAAATGACTCTTCAAATATGACCTTAATGCCATAACACTTCATTGAGGTGAAGTCACCACTGGTTAATTATAAAACACAACTGAAAAACTTACTGACTTTAGAGATGACATGCAGAAACATGATGCAAGTTTGGAGCATATGCTTCATCATTTCCAAAGAGTTTCAATAAAAACTTTTGTTTTATTTCTATTTGCAGCTTACTTAGTCTTGCACGCATTTTCTTCTTTGGAAAAAAAATATTAACTTCCAGAATCAGGATTTGGAACATCTACTCTCACAGGAAAAGCAAGTTTAGGGAAGTATGACTTCGCCAGGTTTCATAGTCCATTGGTGATTACCAGCACCTGCAATAAACACTGAGCAATACGCTTATCTGCTAAATTCGATGAAACTAAATCAATAGAAAATCCAAATTTAGGTGCCAAAGTGTCTTAAGTAGAAGCATCCTGCTACCCACATGTGGCTCCCCATACTGACTGATGCTTTGGGAATGCGAGGCAGGCAAGCTCACAGGTCGATGCTGAAAGGTATGACCCTGCTGGCCCCATATTTTGAAACATGCCAGAAGCCTGTGTACAAATAGCGTTCTTTTCCTCACTTCACAAATTTCAGCAGTTTAACAAGTCCCTGAAGTGAGGCAGAATGCAAAGCCTCATCCAAAGAATCAGAACAAGAAGCTGGAAGCCCTCTGGAGATCTGCAGTCCGCCAGTGCCTCCACTCTGCTGATCTCGTCTAAGCTGTGCTGAATGAAGGTCAACCTTTCAATTAATGCCTATTCCACCATAGCAAATTGCTTTTTTTGCTGAACTGATATGATATAAGAGAGTTTTTTTATTATTAATAATTTAAAGGTTCCATCTTTATTCCCTTATCCAATGGCCTGCTTTAAAGCATTAGTGGAGAATACTAATAGGGCTACTTTCGCATGGGAGATGCTGGTGTAAGAAAGAGTACCTATAATAAGGTTCAGTGTGAGTCATAGGTAATCCCTAGGTACTTTGTGATATTTGATTTGATTTGTGGTCCTTTGCAAAAGAGGCAAAACATGCTTGAACCTGATAAATGTCCTGTAAGAGAAACAAAAATATCTATTGGCCAGAGAACAAAATTACTCCCAAAGGGATATGTTGCTTTAAGAAGGAATATTTTCCATATCCAATTTATTTCTAATAACAGAACAAGCCAAAGGAAGAGACAGAGAAAGGTTAGATTTAGATGACTCTTCAAGCTTCTTCTATTTAGTCTCTAATAATGCAGTATAATAAAGTTTTATAAAGAACAAAATCTTCCTGGTAAGTATCATATTAATTATCAGCAGACTTGGAGTGGTTTAGTTAAAACACTGCTACCTTTATGTTTATCAAACATTTCAATACACTTCTTTTTTCATTGTAAGTTTTCCTGGGGAGAGTCTTTGAAAATACATTTGTACGTAGATAGCACCTAAAATTTTGGGATCCAGAACTTGCTTGCCTACAGTTAAATTATTGTTATGAACAGCATTGCAGCTAACGTGGCATGTCTAGCGGGGGATATCTTCAATAAAGACAGTAGGCAACGTTTTTTCCAGTTCCGTTTTTCAAACAGAAGGGATTTCTCTCATCAACAGAAACTTCACTTATCATCCAAACTCTTGCAATGTGCTGATTGAAAAAAGGGGGGCCAACATCTTGAAAATTCTTAGTATTGCTCCATGGGATATTTTTTTTTCTCCATCCCTTCCTGTCTGGCTTCAAGGTACTTATAGTTTGTGGATGTTAAATACTAGATTCCTAGATAAGAAATACTAATATATCTAATAGTGTAAACTTTTTTTTTTTTCTTTCTAAGATGAGCCTTCTTGTCCACAACACAAACAATTATTTTAATTTTTTTAAAGTCTTTTGCTGATATGGTCTTCAGTGCATTTATCAAATAAGGTTTCTAGGTTCTGCCTAACTCAGTTTCCCAATTATTCAGATTTCCATTTAGGAAGCTATTGGCAGTATCTTTTACAAGTAAAGGAACTCCTCGCTCTTCGCAGAAGTTTAAATTTATTGAGCAAAGATGGAACTAGCTGAATACCAGTGAGATTGATACAGTATAACAGAGACATGCCACATGTAGCATGTGCAGATGATCCTGAAAGTAAAAAAACCTTCTGGAGATGACAAATGAAGGAAAAGTCTTGAAAGGCCTCTTTATGATTTGCATAACTGTGCTGTGTGAGGCTTCCCTACTTCCACTACCCATTATTCAATGCCTTTTTTGCAGGAAAAACATTTTAACATGGGAAAACATCTACATGTTTTAGGTGCATCAGTGTCATAGCACAACTGGTGATCAGACAGCATATCCTAAAAGAAAATAGGACTGAAGAAGACATGTATGTCAGAAGTGAGACGTCTAGTGTCCAGTAGAATGCCAGTTTTGCCACCCCCAGGGTAAACCAGTATATTTTCCCCCTTTCATGAGTTAAATCAGTAACAATATATACTATGAATTATTTTAACTAATGTATGTGTGTCTGTAGGAAGAGGCTAAAAAGGGGGAAGAAGTGCTTGAAAAATGACAACATAAAGACATCCTTCATATTTTGGTGTTATGATTTGAAGCCTTAAATAACTATGGGAAATGAAATGACACTGCTTGTACTATCCTCCTGGTGAAAGTGGCTGACAGAAGGACTTCATCACACACACTTGTATAAATGTGCAGAGAAGACTTGCACTAATCTTTCTTGTTATCACCAGAACTGAAAATGCTACTCTTCCTTTCATTCTCTTCGATATATACTGCAAGCAGCTCTGAGCTTTTCTCATTAACCTCTCTTTTCTATACTTATCAGCATCTTTTCCACATTGTTGGGGCCATTTTCCAAACAATTGTTTGAGGGGAGGGGAAAAGCCAAAGCAATAATGGGCTCAGGGTCACAATTGAAACTGCTCCATATAATAAGCAAACCTGAAACAGTAAACTGAGAAAGAGAGAGGGAAGGAGAGGGAGAGAAAAGAAAATGCTGACTTGGGTCAGGGGTCAGCTCTCTGATCTCATTGTCAGCGCCTCTGCCTTTTGCGTTATGGAATTTGTCTTTCATTACCCTGTCTGCCACTCCTGTCAATACACCCTGAAAAGACTCCTCAATAGGAAATTGTAAAGTTCTGGTTGAGGTAACAGGGGGAACTGCCTGCCGAAGCCAGCTTGCGACTCACTGCCGTTTCCCGGGCCTCCGGTCTGGTGCCGAGCTTTCCTCTGCATCGCCCAACAGAGCATCAACAGCGACTGCGGGGGAAGAGGGGTTACGCCGCCTGCCCTGGCAAAACAACACAGGCAGGGCATCCCCGCTGCTTGAAGTAATGTGTAACTTTAATATGTGAGCCCCTCGGGTGCTACAAAGGTAAACAACGCGGGAACGCCTATTAATAAATAAGAATATAAAAAATTCATTTGTTTCACCAAGAGAAAGAACATAAAGCTCCTCTGAACCAGGGGATGGAGTAAAATGAAAGTGTATTAGTGGGAACTTTATGTGTTCCATGAAGATACCTAATACTGGTTTATTCCCTCCAGTTTCCTTCCTCCAACTGACTGGGGATTTCCATCACAGTTAAGAGAGTTATAATCTCCCTGACATTTGTACTATATCAATATATACTGAAACTCTTTCCAATTGAATAGTCAATTATCATTAGCACTGCTGAATGTCCCAAAGAGGATTTTTATTGGGTATAAACTCATGAAATGCTTTCAGTGTCCAAAGGAAAATATTTGGCCATTAATATCTCATGTGAAAAGTCAGTTTTTCTTTTGTTTTCCATTTGTCCTTCAATTTTAGCTACACTGTATTTAAATATATTTTTTCTTTTTGTTTAATTTGTTGTGTTGTCTTCCAAAGTGGTCTAATCTACTCAAATTTGTGGTGCAAACCCTAAAATTAGTTATATGACTAGCAAACTTATAGTATCCTTCACTGGAAACATTCTTCTTGAAATAAGGATCACACATTTACTCTTTTTCTCTGAAGTTCTGGCAAACTGTTATTAAAGCTTTTTTTCTCCTCCCAAAGAAATTTTATTCAGAGACAATCTTTAGACAACAGTGAATTTCAAGATTTCAGTGTCCTTGCAAGCAAATACAGATCTCTGAGGCCAAGCTTTAGTCTCCGCACAGTTCTACTCAGACGTGTCTCTTCTAGCTGCAAAACTTAGAATCAACATCTGTCTAAGTGTACCAAAAGAAGCCGTGGTCTGGATCATTGAATCCAACCTAATACAACTTCCACTTCCTACGCAAGTAAAAGTTCACTAAGGAAGATACTCTCACTTCCATAGCTCTCTGCAAAAATCAAAAAGTCCAAAGGTTTTTTTCCTAAATGGTTTAGCCTTATCAGCTTCAGAAAGTATTCTGGTATCATCTTATGTAGAATGATAAGTTTCCCTACAGCTGCTGAGTCTAGAGGAGGAAAAGACAGCATTAACAGTTTGGTCTACATCTTACTGTGGGCAGGATTTGGAATGGGGGAAGGGAAGGGAAGGGAAGGGAAGGGAAGGGAAGGGAAGGGAAGGGAAGGGAAGGGAAGGGAAGGGAAGGGAAGGGAAGGGAAGGGAAGGGAAGGGAGGGAGGGAGGGAGGGAGGGAGGAAGGGAGGAAGGGAGGAAGGGAGGAAGGGAGGAAGGAAGGAAGGAAGGAAGGGAGGAAGGAAGGAAGGAAGGAAGGAAGGAAGGAAGGAAGGAAGGAAGGAAGGAAGGAAGGAAGGAAGGAAGGAAGGAAGGAAGGAAGGAAGGAAGGAAGGAAGGAAGGAAGGAAGGAAGGAAGGAAGGAAGGAAGGAAGGAAGGAGCTTGGTCTTCCTGATATTCCAGAGAGGACAGCATCCCATAAGAGTGACAGTAGAGTAAGGAAATATTTTGTTCTTACTGTCCAACTTAAGAATATGACATGATGCCAGTTTGCTAGCTTTTGAAACAAAGGAGAGGAGACAAAAGATATTTTGGTGCTCAAGCTTGTGATATTGGCGTGAGTTATGCTGTTTATTGAAGCTTACAGAATAACAAAGAGAGACTTCATCACTCTCAGAAGGTCTATAGGGTAAATACCTGTAACATATATCCTAAAAACAGATATCCTAAAGCATATTGTGGGTTTGACCTTGGCTGGATGCCAGGTGCCCACCAAGCTGCTCTATCATTCCCCCTCCTCGGCAGGACAGGGGAGAGAAAATATAACAAAAGGCTTGTGGATCGAGATAAGGACAGAGATATCACTCAACAATTACTGTCATGAGTGAAACCAGACTTGACTCGGGGAAATTAATTTAATTTATTACCAGTCAAATCAGAGCAGGGTAATGAGAAAATAGAAACAAATCTTAGAAGACCTTCCCCCCACCCCTCCCTTCTTCCCAGGTTTAACTTCACTCCTGATATCTCCACCTCCTTCCCCAAAGCGAAGCAGGTGGATGGGGAATGGGGGTCTCTGCCACTCCTTTCTCCTCACACTCTTCCCATGCTCCAGCATGGGGTTCCACCCACAGTTCCCATCCACAAACTTCTTGAATGTGGGTCCTTCCCACAGGCTGTAGTTCTTCACAAACTGGTCCAGTGTGGGTCCTTTCCATAGGGTGCAGTCCTTCAGGAACAGGCTGCTCCAGCATGGGTCCCCCACTGGGTCATGTGTCCTGCCAGCAAACCTGCTCCAGTGTGTGCTCCCCTCTCCACAGGGCCACAGGTCCTGCCAGGAGCCTGCTCCAGTGCAGGCTTCCCATGGTGTCACAGCCTCCTTCGGGCATCCACCTGCTCCAGTGTGGTGGAGCACCCCACAGGCTGCAGGTGGATATCTGCTCCAGCGCCTGGAGCACCTCCTCCCCTTCCTTCTTCACTGACCTTGGTGTCTGCAGAGTTTTCTCTCACATATTCTCACTCCTCTTTCCAGCTGCAATTGGTGTTGCACAGCAGTTTTTCCCCCTTCTCAAATATGTTATCCCAGAGGCACTACCACCATCACTGAAGGCTCGGCCTTGGCCAGTGGCAGATCTGTCTTGGAGTTGGCTGGCATTGGCTCTGTCAGACATGGGGGAAGCTTCTCACAGAAGCCACTCCTGTAGCCCCCCTGCTACCAAAACCTTACCATGCAATCCCAATGCACTTATTTTGGAGGAAAAATTAACAACGCTCAAAGGGTCATGGGAAGCTCTCCACAATGGGAAAGCTGAGACTGGACTTTTTCCGTAAAATTTATATGTTCTAGTTCAAAGTGAAATTAATTTTGGACAATCCTCTAATCTTTGTTTTGTATAAAGTCAGGCTAGATAATCACAATGATTCTTTGTATCCTAACAAATCCCTAATAAGGAATGGGGGACCTGTTCCTACCTGTAAGTTTTGAAGTTTGCCTTAGAAAGGAAAGTTCTCAATTCTAATTTGGATCTCTGAAGATCTTCTCATTGCTCCCCATCTCAGATGCATGCAATATGGACAATCAATTGTGCTTCAGAAATTAAGCCTTGTGAAATAGTTGTGTACTACTATCCACTGTACTTACTCAAATGTAGTTATTGGAGACTGCTCATCAGTAGGACAGACTGTCCCACTTTCACAGTCAGGTGTACTTGGCAAGGCTCAGTATCTGAGGAGGCTTACTTAGTAAAGCCCTTGAGGTTCACTGATGTAGAACAAATGCCACAAAGTCTCTGAGTTCACTCGGAGAAAAAGTAAACAGTACAATGCACACACAAGTCCCTCCCCAGACCAAAGCAAACTAGATTATCTATTATGAAGTAGTACCAAACTCTGATACAAAGGTGAGCTTTAGAATGTGGAGAGTTGCCTTTTTCTTTTCCTGAGATCCTCTTACGTGCTTGTATCAGTGTAGGAAAGTGGAGTATTGTATCTTAGAAAACGATACAATATTATATTTATATTTAGGTTGCCCAGGGAAGCTGTGGATGCCCCGTCCCTGGAAGTGTTCAAGGCCAGGCTGGATGGGGCTTTGAGCAGCCTGGTCTAGTGGGAGGTGTCCCTGCCCAGGGCAGGGGGTTGGAACTAGATGATCTTGAGGTCCCTTCCAACCTGAACCATTCTATGATTCTATGATTGGTATCTTACTGGGAGGTAAAAAAATCTAACTTAACTCAAAAGTCTAACTGTGTCATTTCAGTACACAAAAGTGAATTTCACCCACAGCAGTCCCACTAGCCAATTTACCAACAGATGTTGTTTTACAGGGAGATCTATTAAATGAATTTGTCCTTCATTAAGAGACACTATGTTATAAAGTTTCCCCCCGATAGCCTTCCAAAGCACACTTGCTCCCAATTTGGTTGAAGTCCAGTCTTTGCTATAAAGTGCAAAATACTTGGCTGCTAACTAAAAATATATAGCAAGCAAGAAACACTTTTTAATTAATATAAAAGAAGTAGTTGTATTATTAATAGTGGTACTGGGAAAAAGTCAGTTTTATTTTTCCTCCTAAATTATTATTATATGTCTCCCACTGCTGGCATTTTCTTTGAAATAATCGTCCTTTTTCCAAAAGGTAATGGATACTTTTACCTTCCATACTTTCCCTTTATGAGCATTTATAAGCCTCACTGCACATACTTTATCCAACAGGTAAGGTTCTACCTTATAAAAAAGCAATTTAGCTTTATAGATTTGGCAATACTGAACACTTGGTTAAATGAAGGGTGCCTCATTTAAGAAATAGCATATCTGAAAGGGCCTGTTATCACAGTTTTAAGTCGGTAAAAAACCCACCATCCAGTACACTACTTTGATACAGATGGAAACTATTGCTTCTGGCATAGTCTCACATTGCTGCGTGCGTGGAGATCTCTGAGTATATGCTTCAGCTTCACTGGAGAAGTGTTGGTGTATATCTTCAGGATGATTTATTTTTATTTGAAACTGTGTTCTTTTGTATAGGAAAACATTTGTACAGAAATTTGATACATTATTTGCTCAAGTTTTTAAGATACATTGCTTTCCAAAATAAGGGACTTCAGAGGAAGCATTTCTAGGACAAGACTGAATCAGAATGAAATTTTTCAGTATTAAATGTTACACTTTCTGTATTCCAATTTTAATCAATTTAAAATTCAGGCATCCCAAAATTGTTTTCGTTTGAAAGAAAAACAAGTCAGAAATGGCAGAAAGTTGTAATTAAATATTAGGTTTTACAATGTTAGAGATTAACATTTTATAATAACCCCAGGTTATTTGATATTATTTTTAAGTTGGCAGAAAATAAAATATGCAAATATCAGGGCATTTTAGGGTCACTTTGTCAGCTATGCCTATGGTCATTTTTTATTAGAACATTAGCTGATTGACTTTAAAAGTTAATCTGTTAAACAGAGTAAGAGTGCTTTTGCACAATTTTAACCTTAAAATAAGACTCCTTTATTTTCATTCAGCACACAGTAGTTTGAGGTATCTTGTAAAACTCTGATTTTTTTTCTTTTTTTTTTCTTTTTTCTTTTTTTTTTGGCAGGGGGTAATTTAAAAGTAATCTAACTTTATTTTATGCTAAGTAACTTCTAGTGGGTTTGGATTTGTTTGTTTGTTTGTTTGTTTGTTTTTTCAGAATTAGGGGGTGGTTTTCTGGTGTGTTTGTTGCTTTGGGCTGGAACTTCTTTGTCTCTAAGTGATAATTTAATATGAATAGGAACAGATGACCTTAGGTCTTAGTCGTAACAATCTCTCCCTACTTCTGAAATGTTCCCCAAGATATCCAAATACCTTTCAGCTGATTTGTCCTGGTGATCCTTTAGCCATAACAAAGTTGGGGAAGTTTCTTACAACTCTCTATTATTGTATTTTGTAAACAATTTATTTACCACTTCTTTAGAGCTGTTGTCACCCATAATCCTCTCTTGTGTACCACTGACAGAGTGACCTTCATACTCACTGGCTCATCCATCATACAATGAACTTTTCACTCTACACCATGCTCATCCCTTCCTAGTAAGGAAAACCTTTGTCCACATCCCACTTTGCCATTCACTAGAGATTCTGTACTCGTGCAAATGTGTATCAGAAATGAAAAAGCAGGAAGTGGAAAAAGATCACTAGTTCAGCACCTTTGAAAGTTGGTACAGATGGTTACCTTTAAAGCACATCTATCACTCTCATTTGCGGTGCTTCAGCTGATAAGCCGCCCACATTTGTATTCCCTCATTTGACAGAAGCTACCTAGTGAATCAGTAACAGTGAAAAACTAATTGCCATTTGAGAAATGCACCTCCCCTCTACTGCAGGGTGCTCCGTGTGTTTGGCTCACATGCCTAAATTTAAGTATCCCAATGAAAAGTGTTTGCTTTTTAAATCATAAACAAACTCCTTAAATGAGCCATATTAAAGAATGCAGATAAAATTATACTTCCTATGTTTTGTAATTGACAAAGTTTGTTTTCAAAGTCGCTACACAAAAGACTATTAAGGACAGGGGATTAACCCTGTTCACATATTTATGTACAAGGTCTTGTGTACTCTGGAACTAAAATGTTTCTGACTCCTCCAGCGAACAGGTTAAAACACTCCATTTTTATGCAGTTCTATTTGTATTTAATTATTATTTTTCTCCATTTTTATTGATATGATACTTGACTAAAACCTAATCTCAGATTTTTAAAATCACCTCTTCAACTGCTTATTCTTTGTGGATATAGCACTAGCAGCATTTTGAGAGTTTCAATAACTATGTGATGCCTGTGGTAAAAAAAACTCAGAAATGTTTACTCTTAAGTTGGCACAATGACATAGAGTAGGAAGTGGGTTATTGGATTTCTATGACTTGTTATTGTTTACCATTTGTTCTTTTATTCTATTTTTCCAGAGATTTTCAGAAAAGGTTTAAAATAACTTATGCTTATTCATTCTTTTAAATTATATATGAGAGAATAAATCGTGGAAAGACCTCAAGCTTAGAAAAGGGGAAGAGAATTATTGAGCTGTATAGCAAGATTCACAGCAAAATGTATAGCTGATGTTGAAAACTAAGGATTGGCACTGGTATTGACAGATAATGAACGTAAGTAGACTTTGTTATGTTTAAAGCGTTGTTTCAGTTGCTTCATGAAGATAGAGTTGGACTCCAAATATTTTCTATTTGCTATTCTCTATCACAAAGTCCTATTTACAAAATATTGCAAATTAGCTACTTATCAAGAATTTATCTGCTTTTATAAGAAAAAAAACCCAAACAAAACCAAACAAAAAATCCAAACAAACAAACAAACAAAAGAACAACACAAAACCAAAACAACAAACTTTTTAGACTAAAATCCATGACTGGAAATCTAATTAGGCTATAAATGCCCTGTGAACATTTTTTTTTGCCATTGCAATTGAAAGAGTCTTTCTACATTTTATTCAAATATTTTGTTGTTTTGCTAATCCCAGAATCATGGACTTGAACTGTCTCTCAGAGATGTTGACATAACTCAAAAATACACGCTAATTTGCACTAGAGAAAGTGAGTCATTACAATACAGGAGAAAGAAGTATCTAACTCAGAAATCTTCATTTACCAAGGTTTGGTCAGACCTTACTGGTATTTTCTACAGCTTTTCCTCATAGGTGCTAATCCATGAAACTTCCAAACCTTTATTTCCAAGTTGCATAAATTTAATTGCCAAAAAGGTTTTTTGTTTAAAATTTGGGCCTTTTAGTTGCGTCCAGAGAAATAATACAAGGAAGTAAAATATTTTGAGGCTAAACCCTAAGCAGCAAGAGTAGTACTAATAAAAGTAAGTTGAAGCTGAATTTGAATTTGCGTGTTTGTCAGAGACTGATTTTTTATATACATTTTTTTTAAATGACACTCCTTCCTCTTTGGTTTGCTGTATATGGACTTCTTTATGGGTTATATGCTTAGGGAGAGCTCCTTTTCCCTTCCTTTATGGGTAAATTATATAAATAGTTTTGCTACAAGTTTACAATAAATAATGGCAGAGATTTGCAGAGTGAGCTCCACTAGGTTAAGGAAAATTACTTGAGGTAAGCACCTAAAAACTACAAATGCCTTTGAAACATCTTTTTAGGTTGTAGGTTTTTAGGACTAACTTCCACTTTGGTGGATGAAGCCTTTGCTGCCCACAAAACAGAAGTACCTCTTAGTTACAGTGGACCCAAATGCAGAAGATATTTCTCATTTCTACTGATTAGCAAAACAAGGTGCTGTGAAAGTGGGCATGATCTGCCAGGCATCAGGCAACTAAGAAGAGTTCACAGTACCTGTAAGGGAAGTAGATTTACTTCTCTTCAAGACGACAACCACTTGTACTCAACTAAATATTCACTTGCCAAACTTTTAGGACCCTTCTGCCCAGCTCAAAGACTTAATACGCAGAAGAAATCAATTTGTGCCTCGTCAGTGTAGCAGTGATGTTAAAGGTCAGGATTTCCTTCCCAATATGTTGATGCCACAATAAGAAATTACAAAAATATTGTACATCAGCTAAAGACAAAATGTCAAAAAAAAAAATCAGCTACTGAGAACCTTAGCTTAACTATTGAAATTAATCTCCTTATAACTAATGGAAGTCAGAGAGGACTTTATCATTGGATTTCCATTCAGTTACACAACCTGCATGCAGGGTCAATAACAAACAAAAATAAAATATTTTAGCATTTCTAAAGGGAATGACTGCAACAGCAGACCAGCTTTAAGCACGAAGGGAAGCCTTTTGCAAGTAGAAAGTACGGTGCCAAACAGGTTGAGTTAATACCGTTTTTGCTGTTTTTCTGCCTTGTCTCTCAATCTTAAGTCAGCTGAGCAGCAGCTTTCTTAGTGGGAAAAAACAGGAGGAGGTCAGGCGGAATGACCTCCCTATTTTGTCTCCCAGTGGCCTGCCTCCCATTTACTACACCTTTTGACATCCTTAAGTAGATATCTCTTTAAGTGTTCAGTCAGTAAAACAAACTGAAATGCAGGCACAGGAAAGGGGGATGGGGAAAGAAGTATACACTGTAGGGCTTAGACTGAACGAACGTAAGGCACACGCAACTCATGAATGCTGTGTCTTACTTCTTCAGCCATGGATCAAAAATAGTCTATTGTTCCACTTATTCAAAAAATACTAATTTACAGTTTACTACTAAACTACTACAGTTTTCAAACTTCGTCACTGAGTACCACTTTTGAGAAATAGCCCGTATTCTAAAATAAGCTTGAGTTACATTTCATGGACTCCATTCAGATTTGCTAATCCATGGAACTTATTAAAATTAACTTGACTAATGAACGAAGAGTGAGGAATACTGGTGTGTATCGTACGTAATGAATCCATGCAATGCATATATGAGAAATCAATTCATTGAGTAGTTGTGGTGGAACACATGGGAGATGTGTGATAATGGGATCTATGGCTTGGAGAATATTATTTCAAGACTGTTGTGGAAATGTTCCAGATGTTTTGCAAAACTTTTAAGAGCTTTTTTCAATTTGTAAATTACACATTTCCCATCTCTTGCCATTATCCATTAATTAAACAGCCTAAATATTATGCTATGAAAAGAAATTCTTAAATAAATATCAGATGCAACCCATGTACTTTAAATAACCAGGACCATAAATTTCAACATCCTTTACTGGTTGGATGTACCTGTTTTTCCCTAAAAAAGAAAGCTGAAAGATGCAGTAGGGATTTAAGACTGCAGTCATTGGTAAAGCACTTTACAAGAAAATGAATTTAAAAGATTCAAATAGGACTATGAGCCATGCTCAACATATCAAAAAGCTGGTGAGTCTTTATTTTTTCAGAATTCTTATTCATTTCTCCTCTGATTGTCACAGTGTTAAAGCCGATCTAAAGTTCTTATGTTAATCAGTTCATTTCAATATCCATAAAAACGGGAAGTTTCAAGTACACAATATTTTTCATGAAAGAGTAAGGATTTTAGGAAGATCAGACTCATACAGCTGTAATTGGGTACATATCTTTCTTTCAAGTTTAATTCATTTGAATGGCATTTCTTTTTTAAAATTTGAAAAATGAAATTGTCTTTCATTATCTTTTTCTGAATCTCACTGTGCATCTCCCCACCCTGCATATTTTAAAGTAACTTCCCAAGCACAAAACCTACTTTTTTCAGTAATTTGTTATTAATTTTAATAAAAACAATCCCTACTCAGAAAAAATCTCTCAGTAAACGAATTATTAAGTTATTGTTTATATCAGTAAAGTATGTAATTTTCCATTGCTGCACATACCACCTAGTTTGTGAAAGTCAAACTAGGTATTAGTACTGTGTCAGATGAAAGAAAAAGGAAAGTATTAAGAAACCAATTTTTGTCAGTAAGGGGAGCAAATATGAATGAAATACAGAGATATCTGGCTTCAGATGTGCTAATAGCAAAAGAATTCAGAAAAAGTCAACAACATCAATGATATATTTAAAGAAGTCACTAATTCACATCCCAGAGATCTGCTAAAACGTGTGTTAGCACACAGCACTGCCATGTACTTGGAGAAGGCAAGGCATATCGTAGACCTGAAGACTCTGTTTCCTTTGAAAAGAAATCTCTGGATAACAATAAATGGGACAAAAGATCCTGCCTGGATTTGGTCAAAACTTTTTAATAAACTTTATTTTTTCAGAAGTATGCTTCTTTGGCAAAGCCAAGCATTTCTGCAATGACACATAAAGCTTTTGATGGGAGGATTCGAGTTTCATGGTTGTGTGGGTAATCTGGATGTTTTAAACAAATCTACTTTAGGGTAAACACAGGATTTATGTTTGCTCCATGAAACCAAGCAGCTGCATCAGCGTAATGCTGCTCACCTATTAAGCCCTTTCAAAAGGAAAGGTATTTTAGCTCAGAATCGACACTGTGATCACCCGACTTCCAAAGTGGGGTTATTCAGGAGCTCACATGCAGGCAGAAGTAGTCCAGGAGAGCCCCTCAATATGCAAACACTCATGTAGAGCAAAGGCACTGCATTCTCATAGTTAAGCAGTGACAGCAGTCCCTCTCTGTACTTTATTCACCAAGAGATTATTTCTCTTGGAGATATCCTTTCTGGAGAAAGGCAGAGGAATGAAGGAATCAGCCTTTGCATCCCTAAATACTGTGCACGAAATTCTGAAATTCCAGAGCACGCTATTGAAAATATGACAACAGGATACTTAGCCTAGACTTTGAAGACAAAACCATTCCCAAAACATTCAAAAACCTTTTCATTAGGAACTGTCTTCCACTTTAGTTGTATGAAAAGAATAGATTTACATTATGTTCACTTTTTAAACTTTTGGTGATGATCTGATCAGAAAAATTTGGGGGTTTTGTCCACATTTGACAAATTAAATTTCTTTGCATATTTAGACAAGTCTGTTGCATATTTTAAAAAATGCTCTATTTTCTTTTACAAGTAACTATTTTAAGATCAGTTTACATAACGGAGACACAAGTAACATATTTTTCTCTTCAGTGGTTAACACATTTCTGAAGCCGGCCTTCTGAACTTGGCATTTTCTCTTCAAAATGTCCCATTAATTCCTATTAGGGAGCTACTAGTAAAGAAAATTGCATGTTAACTTTTATCAATCTGTATGAATAAATGTTAACCATTCTCAGTTAAAAGCTCTCCTTTTAGCTCCACTCAAGTGAAAACACCTAAAGCAGTGCACATGTTGGCAAATCATTCAGAAGATTAATGCACTTAGGCCTGTACAAAGAGTCAGAGATGTGTATTAGCATTATAGATTTTAATTTGAAATGATGTCAGTCTTTTCTCAGCTGCATTGTAGTGCAAGGACTGCCATCTGCTTATAATAATGAATCTGACAATCCACGTAAATGTGATTTGCTGCTCCTTTTGCCAACATAATGGCCTGGATATTGATCCTAATGGTGGAGCAGTTGCTGCCATTTCATTCAATAGAAGTGGGAGGACAGGGTGCAAGAAGGAAATTTCCAGGACTTCTGCTGGAATGACAGCCAAGAACAGAGCTGTGGGGTTTTCACTGTGAGAGGGGACGTGGATATTCCTCATTCTCAGTTTTCTCCTGGAACAAACCACAGAACTCACAACTCCCAAGACAAAACAAACAAAAATAAAAATTAATATCTCTAAGGAAAAGGAGCTCGCAACAAGAAAGAGCTAAAATAAAAAATTTCCCCCCTGTACAGCTGTTCAGCTCTTCATTTTTTTCTTCTGTTGTTGATGACAATTGGGATCGTAAAAGCGGGAGAAAAAGTGTCGTAATAGTCTCCGCATTGTAAGGCAAGTTTGCAGCCTGGCAGTGACTTTTCTCTGCGTTGGGAGAAAGGAGATGTCTGAGGTACAGCGTTTTGTATCTCTGTCTAGTTTCTTCATGAGCACTTACACCCTTGAAGAAAAGCATTCAATGGCAAAAGCTAAGTGCCATTCAGAAGTCACAGATCTCAGAGGGAAACTTCTCTCCGGCTAATAGTAAATGCAGGGATTTCATGCCTGCCATTTTTATCACCGCAGTGCAGAACTGCAGGTGTCCCTCAGGATGGCTTTCCTCCAGGATATGGAACCCAGCTTCCCAGGAAGTGCTCAGACGCGGAGCTGTCTAGAAGAGAGAAGAGGGGCTATTTCCCTAAGCTACAACAATTATTATGTCTAAGTTGATTCTAACTCCACTGTTAATGTGATTTGTGCGGGGCCCGACAGCATTACAGTACCTTTATAAGAGGGTGCACAGCTGTTTCCATGACAGCCAGAAGAGGTAGGGATGGAAAATGCCATTTGAGATAGCTCAGAAGTGTTTGATTGGTACAAGACATAAGGTCAGCAGCTTTAACAAGTAAACTCCTGTAACACTCAGGCTGATTTTCTTTAAAAAGCGGCATTCACAAGTATTGGCATGTTAATTATTAATAGATTTTTAACCAAAGTAGTTAAAAGATAAAGATGCTGTTAATTTTACCTTAACCAATTCCCAGGCCAGGCAGTGTGATCTCAGTGACTGAAATACTAATCTCCTTAGGTGTTTGAGGTGGTTGCTCACACCGACACTCAAATTTTACAGCATACCAAAGAGTGATATATGAAGCAGCTTATATATAAATGCATTCCCTAACTTTTCCTTTACTTCAAACGGCTTTAACTACTGATTTTTCAACTTTCATTTCAAACCTTGTAGATTGTTATATTTATAAATGGAACAGACACTGCTCATTTCAAGATATGCCCAACAATCCATCATCTTAATGTCATTTGATCTCCTAGGACTAGAATTTTGAAAATGTGCTCTCAAAGTGTAAAACAAGTAAGAGCTGCAGCGTGCATGTAAAATTTCTGTATTATTCTATCAACCCTAACCACATAGCTTCTTGATTTAATACAGTACATCCTAGAATACCTTGCATCCCCTGCCTTACTTGAAGGAATAGGCATTTATTGTTTATTTCCCACAAAGCAGTGCAGCAGCAAGCAAAAGCCCAGTAAGAGGCAGAGAACCTACACAAAAACGGAGGGCATGAAAGAAACAGAATAAAAGAAAAAAAATAATCCCAAACACATATCCAAGAAGCTTACATAAACAGCATAAACAATAACCAAATCAGCACAAAACTTATTCTCTTATCTTTTATCTGATGATTGGTGATAATGAAAAACACCAGTGATACTCATCTGACAGTCCGAAAAACCCACCTGCCCTTAGGCAAAAAGGAAAACAGAATTGGGCATAACCATAGAAAGGCATTATTCTCAGACATGTATATAAAACTGAGGTGACTTACTACTAATGACAGGCTCTTGTGAGACTGACACAGTGCATCTCAAACAGAAACACATCTCATAATGGGGGAGAAAATTGTTCTCTCATCTTCACTCCTATTATTCCCCTCCAGCGTTTCTGCTCACATAGCGGCAGACGAGCACCTCCAACACAGGCCCTCAGGTCTGACACCCAGTCCCCTCACATAGTGAACCTTCATTTTTCTCCAGTGAAGACCTGCTTTCCCACAGGTGTTCCCCAGTGGGCTCTTCAGGCTCTTCTTAGAGCTGCATTTCCACTAGTTTTCTTTTTCTGAGAGGAAAGGTCAGGTTAAAAAAAAAAAAAAGTTAAAATTAATATCACTCCATTATTTCCCTGTGTGGAAATCATTAGGTAAAACCTGTTTGCAATCAGAGTGGATGCCTTTAGAAGATGTGGATTGGATCCGGATGCTTTCTGCCCTCTTTGGTTAATACCTGTTAGCCATATTTCACTACCGTTTAAGCTACTATCAGCTATCCAGTACAGATATCCAGATGCATGTATTTTATTTTTATTCAACCTTCTAAACCCCCTTGTCATAGGAAGAAGAGCAACCATTTTGGTTAGGTACAAACCAGTAGGAAGAAAACTTGCGTTCCAGTCCCAGTTTAGGAGGCTGTAGGTGTGTAAGCTGCAGAATCTCATGACTAGCTTGTTTGTATCTCAATAAAACTGCTTTAGTAGGCACACTTTTCTTGGAAAGAGGAAACATTAAAACTGATATAAATATCTTTCAATGTGATGAAATACATATATTCCTCTGGGTTTCCATATAATTTCTTTCAGATTACAGCAATAATGTTTGTATATGCATGTGCATGCGTATAAATAAATAAGTACTCAATATACCTAGCCTAACCATATAGCAGATGTTCATTTATAGCTTGGGCACATGCCTCAAACCAGATAAACCAACTTCAGAAAAGAGCACCGTGAAAACTGCTAGCATGGTGACAAACACACAATACCTCTTCACACATACTGCCAAATCTTCATTTCAGTCAAAAAGGAAATATTATTAGAGAAAGAATAAATGTTCAGCTGGGACTGGAACAAGTACATCTGTGAAAATACAAGTACAAGTGATGTGCAACTCTTAGTAGGAAGGTACCCCACCAAATCTCTCCCAGATGACAAGTGAATGTAGAGCCACAGCAGCACTTTGTCAAAGCTGAGGACAGGAGCATCCATATTTCTCAAACTTACTGTTTTGGGCAGCATCAGCATCATGTCCTTTTGAATTTTTTTCTGAGAAGTGGAAGAACACTGACAGATCTAGAATACTATCCTGCAAGTTAAAACAGGAACACAGATTTTCTACCTTATGTGGAGCAGAAGGGGGTCTGGACCTGTGTCAGCTCTGAACTCTGCCAGCAGTCCCCTAAGGGACCACAACTGAATAGACTTCATTTGTCTGACAAGAAAGGACTTTGTTTTGGAGAGACCTTTCAAGGCTTCTGTCCAGGACAGTTACAGAAAAAAAAAATTAGTACATTTTTCAATTGTAATTGGCATTTTTTTGTGATACGTCAGTAAATATGTGGTATGTGATTATACCTCCCAAAACATCTCATCTAAAACTTGCCTCTCTTCTTCAGTTTAACAATAACTCCCTTTCAGTAATTACAGTTAAAACCACTAAGTGGGAAGAGCCCATTTTTGAGTTTACAAGTATAAGCAGCCAAGAAAGTCTTTCTGCAGGAAAAAGAAACAAAAAAATGTTTGTCAGTGTTTCTTAATCAGCAGAAAGGGAGCAGCTGTCAGCCTGCCGGAATTCAGAATTTAGATGAGCTGTGAGGCCACACTTCTGCTACCCCGCATCTGGTTTGGAAACAAAGAAAAACCTGTCTTTGGTTGCTCTCATCTTGTAAGTACAACTACCGCATAGGTAATTAACACTCCATGATAAGGGCTTAGTTTTGCATATCTTCATTTCTACTGAGTCTTCCACAGTGTAAGTCTTCTTCCCACTTGCAATTTAAACAAAGGCCATGTAGGGGAGAGGAAACCTGAACTACTTCTGATGTTGCGGTGAAGTGAGGTAAATTTACTATTTCAGTTCATTTCCTGGAGAACACAACATGATATATAATACTTTAAACATATTTTTTAATTTTATCCTTAAAAGAGGAAGAGTACTCCTTCTCTTCCTCTCTAAAATGTTTAGAGGTTAATTTTCTTTGTGAAGTACATAAGTAATAGCAGTATTTTTAAGACATCCTTCGAAAACGAGAGGTCTTGGAATGTATTGGTGCTATGTAGTGAGAGCGGTGTTATTCGTTTGATGTTGTATGTAACATGAGTTCGGTTGTGCTGTCTATGAACTGATGAACAGAGTTTCACCTCCACAGGGGAACGAGACTTCTCTCGCTCTCTGCTTCCCATTCCACCTACAACAAAGTCCAGGCACAGAAGTGAGTCAGCACCGCTGTCTACAGGCCTTGCAGTCTGCATGGGCGGCAAACAGATGGAGGGGACAGACTCTTGCCCTCCTCCCTGGCTTGAACATCACATACGGTCGAGACAACTTGATCCTCTATGATTTCAGCCCATGAATCCATTCTATGGACCATGGATTTTTGAAAGCTTGGGAAATCCAAAGTTGCGTTAGGAAGGACATATTAAGGTAACACTGTCCATAAGATAAAGGAAAAAAACCATCATAAAATTTGGATTCTTTAAACACTCCTGATTTGATTTTTTCCTCTGTGATTTTGAGAAGTGAACCCAAATACACAGACATTTTACAATCTTGTAAAGTTCTTCTAAACTCCTAGAAGGAGACTTTGTTTATATATTTTCACATAAAAATGCTTAGAAAAAATTTCTAGTATGTCAGCTAACCAAAGTTTCCCAGTTGTGTCTTTGTTTTATTTCAGTTTTAGTTTTTCACAGTCCTTTTCTGCTTAACTGTTACGTGAAAGATAAGGTTGTCATGCTGTCTGAATAAAAAAAGAAATACAATGTTCCTATACTAAAATGTACTGGCCTTGTGCCACTGTTAAAATTAAATTTGTCCAATACCAGTTAGCTGCAGCAAACATTTTTATGGCAATAGTTGGCAAAGAGAAGAGAGCTTTCTGGGTTTTTTTGTTGCTCCATTTCTCTGAAACAATGGCAAGAATTGACACTGTCTATTCAGTGTAGAAGATAGGCTGTCAAGTAAAGCAAGACAAATGTGATGTCCTGACTGATTATTTCCTTAGATACTAAATCAATGAGCTTATTATCACAGCAATTATGGTACTAATGTAAACAGATGCTATGTATAGACAACTGGTTAACAATAAGGTAGGCAGAGTGTACTATTGTTTTTTCTTACACAAAAAATTATTTGGAGCATGTTATATTACAAATAACATTTGATCTTCAGTTCATATGTATCAGTTAACTGAATATATGCTGTATCACATGGTTTTGCATGTAGGAAAGATGTTCTGTAAAGGAGTAGTCATTTTCCACATAATTAAAGTTGAACTTGTGTAATCTTTATTATTACCAGCATTAATGTTCTTATCTATATCAATCAGTAATAAAATTCAGGGATTCTGAAATAAGAAAGTAACACTACAGTTCTGCCCACAAATTAATTCTACCAATTTAGTCTCAATGCAATTTGTTATGTAGTTTATAATGGAAACAATGAAAAAAAGCAATATCCTGTACAATGGCTCAAATTATTTTTCACACAGCTCAACCTGAACTTCCAGTCTGTTCTTCTATTTCATAAATAATTCTCTCTAAATTTCTAAACCCTTCTCATTTCTGGTCATTGTATGTGTGCTTTAGAGAAATCTGGTATGCATCAAATAAATCATTCTAAACCTAGGAGCATTTATAATGCTATGTCTTTATAGTGGAAAATAGTTCCTTCCCATAAAACAATTCCATCAGCTTTTAAGCTTCCTGAATACAGTTGTGTATTCAGGATATGTACACTATTCAGCCAAAAAAAGTGGTAAATCAGAGTAAATTCGTATGTGAGTTGTGTAAGGAAGAACCATTAACCAGTATTTGACCTGATGGCAGGATTATTCTACACTACACTGTGGTCTTTTAATTCGAAGGAGTCTAGCAAGTGCTAATAATGAAGATACGGAACTAGTCTAGATATAACAGAGATCAGGTTAGAAAACAATTTGTCAGAAAATGTTGCTTCACCAAGCGCAAAACTTTTCATGAGAATGCTGATTACTTCACAGAGCCCTCACCACAGAGAGTTTTGACTCCTCTGAATGCAAACAGTGAGAAACTTCAGAAATATTTTGTTTTCCCAAATTGGATTAAGAATAAATAGCAGATAAAAAATTCCTTCAATTTCTCTTTTCCTCACTGTTATTGAATATATGAGAGTGAAAGAAGCAGTCATATTTCTCCTTACTCTCCTATAGAAAGAATTTACATGGAAAGGTTCCTGCTTACCATCATGTTACAGTGAAAAACCCAGTTATTTTCTAAGACATTTTCGAAGCAGCAAGATCTTTCCTGAGCTATTTAGGATGGCTCTTTAGCAAAACTGCACTAATTTTATGTTCTCTGTATTCTATAAAAAGCTGAGTACTAATTGAAAATAACCAAAAAAGAAACATTTCCCCAAAGGTCTATGAGTTTGAACAGCAAAGAATGAGCCAAAAAGTTTTAGCCACAGGACATTTTCCTCTGTGAGCACTGCAAGAGTTTATTTTCATGAGATCTTATAATGTTCTAACGTGTTTGGAAGTAGGTCACTTCAGATACTTGCATTCTACAAATCTGTTATATATATGTACATGTGTACCAACAACCTCAAAGTGCATTTTCCTGGTCTGGCACCTGATTCTGTACCACTGGAGAGAGAAGTACTGTCACTACTGCATCACTGAAAAGAGGGGGTGCAGGATTAGCCTCTTAGCAAGAGCACACTTGAAAACCCTTTCACAGGCAGCATATGATTTTTTGGTGTTGTCACCAAACTGCCAAAATATACTTTCCCTGGAAAACAGGGAAAACCAGTCAAAAACATTTTTTCTTTTTTCTATGACAGCTATCAGTCCTAGGTGTTTATAATCATATGTATATTTTGTGCTAAGTATATCATCCGGCGGTTTTCATTCAGAAATGAACTATTTAAAATTAAAATTTTAAAAATCCCTCTGTAAAAAAACCATAGAGATCAAGTGGGAAATGATGTGCGAAAGAAAGCAAGGACAAATTACAGTCTTATCATGGAATATCTAATACAAAAAAAAAAAAATCCTTAAATTCACAAATAAGGAAAGTGACAAACATACTTGTTTTTACTAGTAAAAAAACCCAACATCTTGGTAGGCCTTTGAAAACATCAGGGAAGTTGCAGGTAAAAGACTGTATAAAAAGTTGCTCAGAGATCACACACAATTAAAGAAAAAATAATTTACAGAAGTTCAAAATTCATGAAGACTTCTCTATACAATATATAAATCTTCTACAATATAATTTGCATTTATTACATGTGGCAGATACATTGCAGTTATATCTATTTTAATATCTGTTAGCTTTAGTACAGAGTATTCGTCTCTGTCTTCAGAGAATTTCTCTCCCTCTCTCCTGCAAAATTTAATTTTGTCACTTTTGAAATACTAGAACAAAACAGCTCTTTTTAAAGATAATTTTTGATGAAAAATAATATGTCTTTGTTTAAAACCACAAACTAGGCATATCATTAGTTGTGGTTTCTGTTCTTTGTGACTAAATACATCATTGGCTTTCAATATACTGTTTTCCACTGCTGGGATGCACTGCTGATCCGAAAGACATGAGGAAGATGAGAGAGCCTTCAGTTCCTCAGTTTACTCAGAAAATAATGATAAGTTTTCTCAGGTTACTAGGGAAATATTGTTGCAATATTTAGCGGTCACTTTGTTTTAAAATTAAGTGTAATTTGAAGAGAAAATCTTGGGAGTGTGGGTCAAACTCATTCTCTCTCTCTTCTGGTGTTTTTGAAGACTTGAGAAAAATGTTGGTGTCATGAGTCTTCCATTCAAGGTAAAGAACCATTGTTTTCAAGAAGAAATGTTTATAATCACTGTTAGTCATTATTCCAGTTTTCCTCATGCATATTTCAGGGTCTATTAATTTCTGGTATTATTATGCAGGATACTATATGCTGTAGCTTCATAACTTCAATGGTATTACAAGAGAGAGAAATTATTCCACAAGAACAAACTGAGACCAAAGAGTTTTGCCATATTCTAGCACATGTAGAATCTCTGTTGCTGTGTGTTCTTAATATTTATTCATTTTACTAACTGTGCGCAGCAGTATCTTTACAGTAAAAGTATTAAAACAAAAAGAAACCAAACCATTTTAAAAACTCATCATTTTTACACCACTCAAGAAAAGATATCACATTTTACAGACACAGCTGACTGATATTTTTAAAGAAATGGCAGTATTTATTTATTACTTCTATCAGTGGTTAATAAATAAGATAAAGGTTTTTAGTTTTGTGGTTTTAATTTCTTTTAAAATCATGTATTATTGCATTGGACGTAATAAATCAAATGGTTTGCTATCTCATCCACTATCCAAGCAGTTCTATTGATCGGTGATGAATGAGTCCCCAAATTGCCTACTGTGTGCTCTATTCATGCACACTGGAATGCTTGTTTTAGCTACGCTTATTGTGAGAATGAAAAAAAAAAAAAGGACAGCAAAGCTGCAGGTGTGGGAAAATTAAGAAGCTTTGCCAAGGAAGGTCAGAACCCTGGATGTGCTGAACAGCTCTAAAATACTCTTAGAGATTGACTTAAGGTGTGAGACATCTGCCTTTCATTTTCTGACTGTATCTTAACTCAGACAATTGCAAATCAAAAACTAGAGGTCTTTTGAAAGTTGGATCACATACTGGAGAACAAAAGGAAATCTTAAATTGGCTCAGGCAACAATGGTAAACATACAGAAAGGGGATATTCTTTCCTTTCTCCCCTTTCATTGCATATATGCTACTCAACAACGTATTTATAAAAACAAGTAGAAGTCCATTTCCTCATGGCTGGTTTTCTACTTGGTTCTTTCACACTCTTCCAGAGGCTTTTAGCTCATCACTGCTCATTGTAAGCTCAGTGCAGCACTGAACGCTCTTTGTGCTCAGAGATGACGTGCCAGGTCCCATAAATGATGCAGAGCTGAGCAGTGTTTAAGCCACATTTGCTTAAGTGTGTGCAATAGCAGGCAAATGGCAGAGAATTCAATTTTGAACTTCAAGAGAACTAAAATAAGTCTCACCTTACCCTAAAGATAAATTCCATCTCAACTTTTTAAAAGGACAGCATTCAGAAAATAAAAATGATTAGATAATATGCTTTTTCTGTGGTCAGCAAAACCAGGCTTCTCACAGTCAGGAAAAACAACAGTTGTCAGGAAAAACAACAGTTGTTTCCACCAATGCATACACAGGCAGAAAAAAAAAGGTAGTATGTGCTGTCTTTTTTCTAGGATGTATTTTTTACAGTCATTGGAAAAGACAGATATTCAGAGCCAAATGTTCTAACACGAATTTTAGAATCTGACTGTAGGAATTCTTATTTAAAAATGTTGAATCTAAAATAAAAATTCAAAATAAAAATACAGATTAACCACCTTTTTTTTTTTCCCCCGGAAAGGCTGATTTTAACAAAAAGCAGTGATGGATCATCACATTTGGAAACTTGGCTACTAATAGATTTTTAATACAGGTTTTAGGAATTAGATCCTATCTCTCACCAATCTTTTGCTTTCCACTGTTATTTGTCCTTTTAGAATCCTAAGCAATTAGATTTAAATTTTTGTTTGATTTGAGGTAGAATTTCTGCACATTATTCCTCTCACTCCAGTGTATTTTGGATACGGAAATGATCCATGCACTTTTGCAGAGCGCATGCCTGTAGACAGAAGGAGAAAATGGTAGGGGGAGCTTGAAGCACTTGAAAGGAAAAATGTAAAAATATAAATATGAAAAAATTATTTTAAAGAAAACATTAAAATCACTTGGAAGTTTAGAATAACAATGGCGATAATGAAGCATGAAGGAACTAAAATCAGGTCATAGTGGCCAAAGTTTTGGATTAATCACAGTTTATCGCTGTCAGATTTTTCAGACTGTTGTCATTTGTCTAAGTATTTCCTCATGGAGCTAACCATCCCAATCTCTCATTCAATACAATACACATATACATTTGTTATAAATAAGCTAAATTAACACTAAATTCCCTTGCAGCATTCAGTAGTCCAATATTTTCTGGCAAAAACTACTGGAAAAAATTGAAAAATTTAGGAAAAGAGATTCTCATTTTCATTTAGGTGGCATTTGCATTTCTAGAAATTTCAAGATGCTACAGTGTTTAGAAACTACATTTGGTGATCCACGTGTAACACAAATCAGTTTTCACATCACATATATAGTAACAAAACATAATTCTAAAACCACACATCACGTTTAGTGAAATACAGAATGGAAGTCAGAAACTCCTGAGTTTTACGTCAGCCACAGCAGTTCTAACTTTTACATTTGAGCATCTCGCCCACCGTCCTTGACAGCTTCATGAGAGATTTGACTCCTAAGCCTGCCCTCCACCCTTGCTCCAGCAAATGACAAACGCAGACAAATAATCAGTAGGTGCTCATGGAGCCACAGTCACAAACAATGAAAGACACTTAAAAAGACAGTCAGGGTACAGTATTTCCTACTTTATTTCAGAATCCAGGTAACACATTTAAGTCCTAGACAGGAAACAGCGTTGCCTGAATTCTAAAGTCCAAACTTTCATTTGCCCAAGCCTAGATTACCAGCAAAGCCCCTGTGCACTTCCTACAGCAACCAAAAGATGTTCACAGTCAATCTACTGACCCCCTGATGACTATTTGTCCTAAAGGTAGGATTGACAACACAGAATTTTTTACTAGGTTGGCCATTACTATGATCCTTGCTTTACACAACTTGCTTTGAGTCACTGGTTTGCCAAGGTGAAATAGTTCTTGTAAATATCTAAGATTCCTAATAACATAGGTCTGACTTTCTACAGACCAGGTATTTTGGACAACTGCTTTCTGAAGGAGACATTGAATCAGAAACAGCTAAAATTCTTATATTTTTATGTTATTGAAAAAGTAATTCCACTATGTAACCTTTAACAGTTAAGTTTAACCATGCACAGATGCAGCTGCTACTAAAACAAGGAGCAGAATTCATTCCAGATAGTCATTCTGCTAGATCTTTGAAGGCTATGGAGGAAATGAGCGTAGAGCTTCTAATAAAGCATTTACGAGCCAATTATGAATTTTGTGCATTTCTAGACTGGAAAGACTGGCTACTACATTAAGACATTCAAAGCAGCTTAACAGTATTATGCGTACATAAAAATAACATGAAATTGCAGCTTTCACCACAGTACTGTATATTAGTATTTTACATTTAACATGGTAAAGTTGTACATGAAAAGGCATATTCCTCTGTGTTAACCAGGGAGGAATGGTTTTGCCACTCAGGGATGCATTATTTATTTATTGATCAGGAGAAGAGATACCTGAAACTGTGACTTTCTCAAATTATCCATCTTTGCTACCACTGAGTGAACACCAGACAAATGATACCGCCCTCTCTGAAATCAGCACATAGGATAATTTACTGATAATTCTAAGAGATCTCTAGAAATGACCTTAAATTAACATCTTTGCTCAACATTCAGAGCACTCTGCAGAGGATTAACTGAAACCTGAAGCAGTGAGTGCCAGTCACAATGTCACGTGCATTTTGCATACTCATTTCCATCCCAGACTGCTGAAACACAGAATATAAGGGGCAACAACAACAAAAAAATTAATCATCAAAATTATTTCAGAATTCCATAGCCTTTGTCTCCACTCAGAATCAGTGAACCTCTGAGCAAGTAACAGCTACACCAGTAAGCAGCCTTGCCTACAATACCAACGAATTTGCTTTACAGTTTGAGATATCCACATTTTGATTCATATTCACACAGTTTCACACTTTTTGTGAAGACAATGGAACAAAAGGTCCTAACCTGAGACACAATTTTTGCCCCTTTCCCAGCCTGGCAAAGACACTTGTTCTGTGTTCATTAATCTTATATTTAGAGTCAGAAGGAATAAATGGATAGAAGATCTTTTTTCCATATTATGTTCTTCAAGGATACTTAAATAAGACATAATAGATCGCACATTTCAATTACTAAAAAATGCACAAGGACGGAGTCACACGTTTATAACCCTCAAAAACGCATAAACAACATATAAGTATTAAACAATTTCCTTGGCCTTAAAACCCTTTATTGCCTTGATTCTTTCTCCTCTATTTTTTAAAGGCAAAATCAAAATGTTTTGTTGTGTTGATCTTATTTTCAGTGTAATTTACTTTCAAGCTGATTTTGAAAGCTGTTTTAAAGTCCTAACTTTAGTGAAAAAGCAGCTACCACACAATAAAATCCTTGGGAAGAAATGTGATTTATGCAGATGAGTTTGTTAACAAAATTTACACATAAATGAGAACATTTTTTTCCATTCCGGTTGCTATTACAAAGAAACACTGGGAAGTAAATTATCTGTAGAAGAGTACAAGATAAAAAATGTATTAAAAGCTGTAAGAACGAAATTGAAATGTCAAACATAGTTACTTATAAAAAACAGGTGATAGGCTCCTCGTAAGATACCTATTAAAAAGAGTAATCAAAGTGAACTAAAATGACTTTAGTTCTCCCACCAAACTTGTGGCTTAAATTTTCCGTAGGTTTATTGCCTGTTTGCAGAGTTTCATTCACTTCTGGGCAGTGTAGGCATTCTGAAAGTTAAGGCTATATATGATAAGACTTTATTACCCACATACATAACATTTGAATTCTGCTACAGGTTTTCACAAAACCCAAAGAAATGCTTCTCGGCACTAAGATTTTATGCATGTCATAATCGTGATGTCCTGCAACCTCAGAAGACGGAAATGTGGTGCAAATACAGGTTTTAAAACCTCAAAAGGCTGGGAAGCCAAAACCAGGAGAGGAGGTCGTTGTGACCAAGGCTGCTCCTGGCTGCAGCATGCTTTTTCCTCAAGACCCCCCCCCTTCCCATACCCCCAGCTCATTCCCAACCCCCGGTCCCACCACCCCTGGTCGCCTTCTGGTGGGGTGGTGACGCCTCCCACCCGGGACCTGCGGCCCTGGGACAATGGGGCTGGGAGCGTAAAGCATAGCGCTGTGACCGAAGCCTCCTCACCGGCAGGCCTTTTCAAGCCGATGGGAAGTAGGGCCACTTGAGCTGGACATGGCTGGCTTGTCAGTTCCTGACAACAAACTGTGTTTGGTACGCGGTGCATTCATGGGCAGTGTCATGCTTTTGTCCAGAGCTGTACCGTCTTTCCCCAGGCCGGCTTCTGGCTTTTGCGGCCGGGCAACTGTGTTGGGAAATCCACCCAAGCAGAAAGGGCCCCCCTGGCTGGTGATTTCTCACATTTAATTACTTGATTTTCCTTTCCTGCAGTCAGGAAGAAAATGGAATTACATCACGCGCCATGTAGCCTTGGAAAAGGACCGATTGTTTCTAATAGAGCCGCTGGCGACAGGCACAATACATGCGCTCCTTGTTTCACATCGGATATTAGATCCTCCAAACAAGTCTGAGTGCTCTTGCTCGGAGGATCCTCAATAGGGAACAAAGGCAACCAGGCTTCTCCTGTGTCACTCCCACCACCCCACGAAAAGGAAATCTTCATTTAGGCACACTTCACACTTTCACTCTTTCCAAGCATCTTCTGAGAGTCAGCAAAAGGCTCTGAGAGTAACAGTTTGCTACGTGGAATTTGTGAGCTGTTATTTTAATCTGCCCATCAAGAATTAGTTAAATGCATATCTCTACCACTTCACTTAACCAGGCAGATATGCCTGGCTGCAAATTTACAGTCACTAAGAAGTATGCGATGGGATTGTGATACTTGGCTCTGTGACTGTACAGTAATGACGGTTTATTAAATTAGGTACATTTCCCACAGCAGACAGATCTTGGGCAGATGCTGCAGTACTGACAACATATAAAAAAACCCAATGACTCAAACAAACAAAAAAACCCACAAGAATTACCATATTTGATCAGACCAGTGATGCATCTCACCCAGTACTGAGTCTCTAACGGCAGTGTAAGGAGGATGGGCAGCGAGAAGTATGGGTCCATAGCGTAATACCTCTCCATAATACAGCATATATGTCAAAAAATGCACAGTAGCACTTCCCTAGAATACCATCCCCACATGCAGTGATTTGTAGCTTAATCATTTTGTGAACTAGAGTATTTAATAGCCTTGGATGGACATCTCTCCTATCATTCTTGGCATTACCAGCACGCTCAGGCCTTGTTGCACAAAACACCTAAAAACGCTTTCCCCACTTGCGTCCCAGTCCCTGGGAAGAGGCGTGCTTGAGGATCACCCGGGTACACCTTTCTTCCCAGCACAGGTTCACTCTCATCATCGTCAAAATTGAGGTTCAGTGCCTGTGCTTCTAAACAGGCTTTCAAGGTCTGAGAAAAGGTTATTTCTTCTAGATGCTAAAAAAATGAATACATGGTACTAAAACAAGGCTTTCCTCAGCAATCAGTTTTAAACTTATCCACCTATGGGAAATATGTAGGCAAAACCTGTTTCTGCTAACTGCTGGAGAAGGAGGTCATTATTTTGAGTACCCATGTTAAAACATTTCTCCTCTTCTCCTACCAATATCAGTCTCCGTGTGTGAATAGCATGAGATGAGAGCTGTTTTTTCATGCCACATGCGGACAGGAGGCCACAGAGTCAGTCCTACATCAAAAAGCAGGACCAGAATGCAATCACAATCAACAACAGGGTATGGAGGAACACTTGTGGCAAGCAGACTTCAGACAGGGAGCATCATCAGGAGAGGATATAAGGAAGAGCAGATGGTATCAGCTGATGATACACCTGAAATAAAAATTACTGGAGCAACGTCACTTCCCAGATGATCCTGTAGATGAACTTATCAGAGAACTTCTTATTACTGCTAATGACATTAATGCATGAATGTTGTATTATCACAGTTATTTATTCCAAACAACAACAGGCCTCTAGGACTGACAATGTCTAAGGTAGATGCGCTGTGTTCCTGTACCAAGAAAGGCAGAAGTCTCCAAGCTTTCACCGAGAACTTTTGGATTCAATATTAATGAACCACACAATATGAGTCCATATGGCTGGTGAGGCCTGAGCTGGAATTCATAGGACATCAGTCAGTGTACTGCAGGAGTCAGGTCTTATATATATTTTAGAATAGAGTTTGTTTTAATGGTATATTAAGCCACTTATGTCAATAATGAAAGAGAAGGGACAGATGTGGCTGAGCAGATCAACTAAGCTTTTTTAATGTTTTTAAATTATTTGTTCTGTTGTAGACCTACATTACCTAACAAAAGAAAAATAGATTTGACTTGTATACATTCTAATTACTTCTCTTATCTCTTCCCTACCACCTAAAAAGTACTACAGTTAGTCAAAAGCAGGAGTTTCTCTTTCACACATGTCTTTTGATATGTTTGTTAATGTTTTCATTCTGAGCTGGAATGAAACAAGTAATTTTGACGCTTCAGTACTAGTGGCTGCTTTTGACGCAACAATAAAATACCCAATTTACAAATAATATTTCAAATTTTCAAAATAATAGTTCTCTAGCGGAACAGAAAGCAGTAGCAAAAGCACATTAAAAGATGCTTTACAGGAATTTGTGACAAAGTAGGCTTAACAAAAAGAGTACATTTGCCAAAACCAGCTGTTTTGCCTGAAAAAAAAAAAAAAAAGAAACCAATAAATTTATTTTCTGGTCAGCTTGTCCGTCAGGAAAATAAATCCTGACATGTAAAACATACAGGGTCGAACACAGAAGACAGAAATCACTGCACTTCAAATTGGACCTCCATTCTGGGCTGCCCACAATTCAGTCTTTTTTTAGATCCTTCCACCAAAACCATACAAAAACCTGATCAGAGTGATTGATTAATGGAGCTGGATGAGTGCATTGTTAATACACAGTCACTCGGCACCTGAGGCAAAGTTGGACTGTAGGTATCTATGTTATAAAACTGCACCACAGCCATGCTCTGTCTAAAACTATGACACAGGTAAGGAACCAGGATGAATATAATGCACAAGTTGTAAGTTTAAATCATGCGTTTAACAGTATTAGTGGGCAACTGCCTCTCCTGGTGTAAGTGAACTTTCAGTGGAGCGTGTAGTGGCTTGATAACCCATAGTTTTTAAAGAGTTTAGGAGATGGCACTTCACCACATCTTAAAGAAGGGGAAGTCTGTGGAATACAGTGGGCAAATCCTGTAAAAAGGAAGAATGACAGCTCAGCAAAAAGTGATGAAACCACATTAACTGCCTAGGGAAAAGGCTGACGGTGGATAACTCCTGCACAGTATGGCAAAGCAAAGACTGAAGGTCATGTTCTCCCAGAAGGGGAGATGATGGGTGCTGGATGAGCTGGAGAGTTCCTTGATGTGAGAACTCATTAAAACTTGCTGTAGCTGCTCTCTCTACAAGCCTGTGTAACTCTAAGATAAAACTCAGATACAATTCGATTTACCCTGTGCATGGACTGTATGTATCAAATCATAATCAGTTACTGGTATCTCCTAAAAATCCATGATTTTGATAACGCCTTCAGCTCAAACATTCCCAAACAACCTTGATATCAGACACAGGGCTAAGTTTATTCCCTAATTACATTTACTCTGTTTAATTTAAATTTATTTTTGCGACAGTAGTACATAACGTGTTGAAGTACCATTGATATCCAAATGTTGTACAAAAGAATCCAGTGTTGAGATTTTCACGTATCTAGCAGCATCACCTAAGCCTCAGAAATATAAAAATACTTGACTTTACATGTGAAAATCTCCCACTATGACCTTAAGCACACCTGAATTATTTTAACATCCATATTGCTAAGTCATGGTTTAGGCAACTTTCTCTGCTCCACTCAAGAGTTACTTTCATGATAATGCATGACTTCGAAACAACATCAAAGGGCACAGTATTTTCCTGGCATTTACTGTAAAGCTGAAGTTGATATGTTTGAAATGCCACAAGGTACCGGGCTCAACACTTAATGGAGCCCACACATGCCAAACTAACAAAGGTAGCATCCACTCGGTGCTTGAGCTAGACAGAAATTCAAATTATGTTTCCTGGTTACTTGCTTTAGGCAAAACTGCTTTCCCATGATCACAGAAGAACTCTGACTGTATTTTGATTCAGTGTTCACATATAAAGAACACTTGTTAATTGCCCATTTTAACACACAGTGAAATGTGTGAGATCAACACAACTGAAGACTTAAAGCCAGTTTGACACGTATCAAGTGGGTGCATTGAAAAGGCAACTTCAAAATCAAGGGATTGTTTTAAGTGGTTTAAACCTATCCTCTAAGCCAACTTTGTTGCTAAAAAGCTGCAGAGGTTTAAAATAAAAATAACACATTCTTAGCCAGTTTGCATTTCCTATTCAAAGAGCTTGTTCGTCTTTAATCTTAACTCTTTATCTCCAGAACCTTGAATGGGGGAAAAGGACAGAGACTATACCAGAATCCTTTGCTCTATCAACAGATACATGGGAATTAGAAAATAACCCTCTGCTCATTTGCCAATAGCCTTTGCAAGTCACCTAATTAGATGATTAAGTCATTAAAGGGATATGCGCATCTGAAAAGCCTCCAGTCAGCCTCTGAAATCAGAGGAGATAAAGACAAGACTCTTATTTCTTTTTTCTCTTACACTGAAAAGGTAATTAATCCATTTAACTCTGCCTAGCAGTGCTTTTCTATAGTAAAAAGGAGAGACTGAACCAGGATAGCTTTTCAGAAACACTCTTTGAAACACCAGAATGACAAATGCCTCTTTCTTTTGCATACCACATTAAGAAGTTAGGCTTAGCCCCCAGTGGTCAAAATTATTTAGACAAGAGATCAGCAGCACTCTGCGTAATGCTGACTTTGGTATTTGGGATGTTGCTACCTGTTAATTTGAATTTTTTGTAGCTCAGTACGAAGTCTCTCTCCACAGAAGCGTCTAAGGCTGGTAAATAAAATTCTGGAGATAAAAGTTATGCGGCACCTTTCACCTCCTCCTATGCAGGCTTCACAGAATCAGTCTTGGGTACGTGTTACCTGCAGGATAGGGGACGACTTCCAAACAGCAACAACAACATGCTGTGATTTCCAGGCCTCTACTGTAAAACTGGAAGGAGTGTGTTGTAAAAGACAGAAACAAATATGTGTGCTGCCTGAGCAACTAAACAAAGCTACACATTTCAAGCTGTCAACTACACTGTGGATAAACCAGTGCTCCCACACTCAGAATTGGTAAGATCTCCCTCTGTGTAAGGCTTGAGGTTTAATTTGCGCTAATACATTTTGATATTTGCCATCTAACACAACCGTAAGAAATGAAGGCAGAATGGCACTGCTAGGTCAGCAGCAAGAAAGAGAGCTCAAAAAAAACCTAATCCACAATGCTGCTGTAGGGTCTCGTCGGATCAGAGAGCGCAACCCATGTTGCAATAGCCCAGCCTCCTCGCTTCAGCGGCGTGAGAGGATCTGAACACAGGTGACAGTGAACAGAGGTCTTATGCTCTGCTTTGCAATTCACCTCTCTAGAATTAAAATTGGTGAATGAGGTAAAGAAATAAAGAATATTCCTACGAGCTTAAAGCAAGACACTTTCTCTCTCTACTCCACAACTCCAGAATGTTTCCTGGGTCTGGCTACAGAAATCCCAGCAACACTGTACGGCAAAAGGCAATGTCAAACATGGAAAGCATATTATTATAACTGTCATTATCATTCTAAAATCTGGCAGCTCTATGTCAAAAAACATTCTGGTTTTAAGCCACATTTGGAGTAAAATCTTATGTTCTTAAACATTTTTTTACTTACAGTGCTGTATGTTAAATTAGAACATAGTATGATTTCCACAACAATTTTTAAGACAGTTCAGCATTAATCTATTTGCTGTTATTCTACTGTGTGTAACCCCGGTAATGATTCGGTACCGTATCAAATGCAAGGAAAGACAGAGAAATCATTCTGAAAGGTTTAGTACATATTTTAGCATACATTTTAGTAGTACATTTTGATTGTAATTTTCAGTGATGTGTAAGAGAGACAAAAGTCTGATGTATGGACAGACAACATTTTCTAGGTTTTGTGACCAGACTATTGCGATGTGCCTGCATATATGCATACATTCTTGGAAGGGAGAGTGTAAAAAAAAAATCAAAATCTTCATGAAATACTACAGACCCTTAAAAATCCATGAATTGTTGAAGAAGTCCAGATATTTAATTTAAGAGTCAATTGGCACCTTGATATGAAATAGATATACTACCAGGATGTGTTCCTTTAGGCAAAATGATTATCAGTCATCCTTAGTTGACAGCAATTTAATAATAATACCAACATGAATTATTAATTTCTAACAATACTACAAATACATTGAAAATTTCTTGTCATCCCTTGCCTAGAAGGCAATAAATGAAACTTCCCCCAGATAAACTGAAATATAGCTCTTAAGCCATTATTTTTCCCTGAAAAGTGCAAATGGATGAAACCGCATTAACTTAGCAAATGTTCTTTACCTTATTCCTTCTTCAATAGTTTGTACTCACTTAAATCCTTACAGTAGCTTTGTTTTTTCCTTGTTTTTTACAGTATCCATATTTGGTATGCACAAAAGAAAATACCTACTTCTCACTTAGGATCAGACAACTGTTCTTTCTGTCCTCCTCTAAGTTTAATGGTAAGGCCCTTAACAGTTAAACACTAACCAATTTGCAAGCTCATTACAATATGAGAAACCCCTCAAAAATAGCAACAGAATCAGGTTTTTAACTACCTCGGCCATTCTTTTGAATTCTAATCTATCAAAATTATTTTCCCTCATTACAGAAAAAGAAAACATATTGTTTCAGATGTCAGTATATCCTAGCTTTTCAGGGAAGGGGAGCAAAGCTGAAAAACCTAAGGCTACAAACTCAGTCTTAAGGAAAAAAACCCTGCACAGGCCTTGCTTGAGTGGCCCTTGAGAAATCTGTGAATAAACATTTTTTGCTTTTATTATACACAATATTTCCTTCCTTCCCTATTGCAATTTGCGTTACATACTTTTGACTGAAGGCAATAACGACAATACCAGGAGACAAAGCACATTTCAATGGACATCTAGATAGTAACCTCTCTAGTCGTTGAAACCCTTCAAAAAAGTGTAACTTGCAAATGTAACTAGTACCATACCATCAGGAAAACTAACTCAAGCTATCAGTCAAAGTAAAGATATAGGGTATCTTGCTGAAAATTTCTTGCGGTTAGCATTCCATCTGTACTGAAGAATTATTTTTTTCAGGGTACCATAGCATATTTAGTTATTCTAATCTGCTGCTGAAACTTTCTTAGTTGCAAACGTTTCATGAAATAGCCTAAGGTGCTAAATATGTACTTTTTCCATAAAGTAAATAAGTCTTTAATTGCTAAGCAAAATATAGGAATGTGTAATTGAATGAGAGAGAGGGATGTAATGTAAACACAGGAAAAGTTGTAACAACAGTTGTTGCAAAATGGTTACATAGAAAAGAGATCATACATTGTCAGTAATTAACAGATAGGAATTAGGTCAAGATTAGAAAAATAAGATGACCAGCAGGGCATGAGAATTCTGGATGGCAGCTAATTCATGAGGGAGGGCTTCAGGAAGTAACTAACATACCTGTATAAAAAAAGACAATTAAATTCCACTTTAAGGGCTCAGGTGAAGACTTAATAAAATATAGTGCAGGTATGCGTTCAGTGTAAGGAATGACCATTATACAGCTAGCATTGAAAACCAGTGTCATTATAAATACCCTTCTTCCTTTTATATCTTAGGTCAGGCTACTGTTTCCAAAAGCTTCTTAAAGCAATATCAAGTTTCTATTTCCTTCCTTCCTTCCTTCCTTCCTTCCTTCCTTCCTTCCTTCCTTCCTTCCTTCCTTCCTTCCTTCCTTCCTTCCTTCCTTCCTTCCTTCCTTCCTTTCTCTCTCTTCCTTTCTCTTCCTTCCTTCCTCTTCCTTCCTTCCTCCTCCTTCCTTCCCCTTCCTTCCTTCCCCTTCCTTCCTTCCCCTTCCTTCCTTCCTTCCTTCCTTCCTTCCTTCCTTCCTTCCTTCCTTCCTTCCTTCCTTCCTTCCTTCCTTCCTTCCTTCCTTCCTTCCTTCCTTCCTTCCTTCCTTCCTCTCTTTCTTTGCCAGCTGCTTCATTCATACCTCCTATATACTAAGGGCTCCCCCTGTATGCAAATTCCCATAATTCAGTTGGATAGGGAAAAGACTATATGCAGGAGCTGAAAACAGGATTTTTTTCAGTCAGTCCTATGTTAGGTCTTTAATGTTTTTTGTCTAAAGTTCTTTTGCCAGTGCAAAACCATCAAAATACTGTCAAAATGGTAATCTTCCTGGCTGGCATAGGTTGTGAGAGCAGGTTTGATCTAAGTACGCTTTAAGTATCACAGTCAGAGCTAAACCGCAAAGCTTAACAACACTTTCCAATGCAAAAATTATTTGCCACATTTTGTTCCCCCATGACCTTTTCCAGACTCAATACTAGACAAGCTCCAGGTCATGCTGTGCAGAAGCTTAAGATGTTAGTACCCCACCGGTCTGTTCTTCCCCAACAACAAAGTCAGCAAAAGGGCAAAGCTGACCCAGTAAGAAGTTTGGCTGCTTAGCATCAGCCCGCTGCCACTGGTGAGGTAAGCCCTGGGATTTCCTGCTGATGCAGCTGAGGTGCAGACACATGTTCCCATTTTATAGTGGGGGCAGTAACCTCCCAGTTGGAGAAGTCAGCTAGGGACTCAAAACTGCTGCCTCTAAATTCATTACAGGTTTTCTCTCCATGCCATAACAGAACCCCTCAAGTTAACAAAATGGTCTTGTGAAGAAATTTTCAGACTGCACAGCGTCCTACTAAAAAGCATATCCATTGACTTCCAGTATTATATCACCGCTTTGAAGTCAGTTGGATGATTCTCACAAAAGGTCAAATGCACAAATGTGCATTTGTATGTGTATTCTGCGTCTCAATTATCAAATGTATTTAAGTGGTAGAAGCTGTACTGCCACTATATGTCGAAGGAACTTGCTTCAAGTTATATTAGGTATTATTTATATTAGGTATTTATATTAGGTATTTATGCACTATTTATATTAGGTATTTATGCACTATGAAACAGAGTTATCAATACCTGCTTTCCAAGACATCATTTTGTTCTTTGGATCTCACAGGACATAATAGCGATAATGAATGGAAAAATACAGGTTTTTTCTATCCCGGGATTTATCCCTGCTCAGTTCAACCTTGTTTTGCTCTTCAGACAAACTGATAACTTGAAGAGAAATGACCAGAGATTTTTTGGAGCACAGAAATGCCATCTCAAACAATCCTCTATCAGACCTTGGCATGCCCCCTCTCCTGTACTCTCTCCTGAATTCAGCAGGAGGCTTCCAATATGACAACTGATCTACTAGACTTCCTACTGAACAAGCCAGAGCTTTATATTGGATAAGCCACTTTAAAGGTAGCTGTGAGGAGCCTGCCAGCCATGAGCTGCATGCAGATGAAAGTGAATAATGCAACATGCAGCATGCAGCAATATTCTGCCAGTACTGATTCCATCTACACAACAAATACTCATCATGTGCACATAGACGGCAACTGAATCAATTATAATCTTTCAAGAAGGATAAAAACAAAGACCTACGTTTTCAAAGCAAATGTCACCAAAACAGCTAAAAAAGACAAAAGCCAGATAAGAATATGAATAGAAAAAAAAAAATCTCTTGATTACTCTTCTCATTGCAAACTGTATGGTGAGGTTTTTTTCCATCTGTTTGAAGGGTCACAATAAAACGTCTGAAATAAAAATTGTGTTTAAGTTTTCATCTTTGAAAGGATCTACTCATGGTAAGAAAAGAGCTGATAATATTTTAACACATTGGGATCAAACTAGCAGTGCCACTCACAATCAGAAAGTAAAATACATTTGAAGCATGCTATTTTCAAACTTTCTTGCCCTAAAGAATAACAAGTTTTCCAGTGAAGCTGGGGAAAGTAAATACCTACTAATAAAAACACAGAAATGTCAGATGGCTCCTTCCTGATGGGGAAAAATAATGCACTAGCCCACATTTACTGCTTTTCCGTTATTTCTGAAAGGCAAGTTCCTTCGACATATAGTGGCAGTACAGCTTCTACCACTTAAATACATTTGATAATTGAGACGCAGAATACACATACAAAGTACGTCTTTAATCTACACTCTCAGGGGAAGAAAGCATAGATACAGAATGCTCAATCAAACATCTAAGACTTGCCAAATTAAAACAATGAGATATACATCGAGTCTCACAATCTTTTTATTATGTAGCATATTAAGCAGTGCTGCAAACAGCTTATACTGAAGAAAAAAATCTATGTTTTATCATTAAGCTTCCATTCTCACTTACCTACATAGATTAAAACAAGCAAGTAGACATATATGCCAAAATTAAATCATAAGTTAAGTAATTACCTCAGTTCACACCTTCTACTCATTCCCTGCTCTCCAAACAGTTTCTGTGGCAGCCGATAGCACCCCCTTTGGCTTGAGGAATGAATTAAGAAGGTGCTCCTTCAGAGAGAACCAAGACCACATCCAGGTCAGTGGTTATTTGAAGGTCTTGTGCCCCACAGTGGTCATGTCCATCTTAGACCAAAAGTTTGGCTTAGCTTTCAGGAAAATGTATTGTAGTCCTGGTTAAATACCGTTAGTTGCTAATTTTATTCAGTGTGGAGCTGAACAGAATTAGTCAAGTTGATGTTTGAATGTACCGTTTATAGGCTGAGAATCAACATTTCTGCAATTCTAGTCTTCATAAAGGACACCAAAAATACAAGTAATGTTTAGGTATTATCATATTTATTACGCATTAAGTTTATTAATGAGACAGGGAAAGTATGCATGTCCTTTTCACAGTTTAAGACAAAGCTGTGAAAAGTCAATTTTTACCACTACACTTAGTGATGAAATACTGCGTTGCTGTAAGAAAAAAAGCAGAAGTCGGACAAGTTTGAACTCTGTTCCACCAAACACGACCTCCCTTTGCAAAGACAATTTCAAGATGTCTAGATATGTCTAAAAAATCATACCACAAATTGAAATAGTTGTTTTTCTCAGTTTCAGTGAGATTTCTGGAGTCCATCAGGCACAATATAGCTGTGAATCATAGTCTTACAACATGAAAAATAAAAAGTAAGGCACAAAGAAGACTAGAGCAGACATGCATTTTGAAAAATGCCTTTCATTATGCCGTTTTCCTCTGATCTTTATTATATTTGCCTACACCTCAACAAAAGCCACAGAAATATGTGAAGTAATATGAATTCATGATGAAGGAAGTGGAGGGAGATGAGTGAATTTAGCTGTTGCTGTTCACAACTGCAAAGAACAGCAGTCTATCCTCCCTGTTCAGTGCCCCTCTGGAATGGAAAAATCTGTCTCTAATTTTCCATTTACCTTCAGTGGTAGATTAGAAAACATTCCCAAGTGGAATTGTAAATCTTTGACCGCACTCCTTAAGAAAACTAAGATTTTTGGTTTCTTTCAAAAATGAATTACCGAAGTTTATAGTGCAGAGAATTGATTTTGTCACATTCTAGTATGTGCCTAATCTGAGGTATTTACAGATTGTGTAATAGGAATTAGCAAATTTCAAAATAACAATGAGCATGAGTTCCTAAATGAATCAAATGCTCAGCTTCATGAAATTATATAGCTTGCTAGCATTGCCAAAGGCTGCTTCTTTTCTCAAAGGCATCACATGCTCTCACACGCTCCCTTTCCAGCAGAAAATTATAAGATTTGCTTGCACATAAGGAAGGGTCACTGTGCAATTTCCTTTTACTATAATTTGAAATCCCGCAAATATAATTTATCGTACTCTAGGGAACACAACAGTTTTGGCAAAGTCCAAAGAAAAGGTAGAGATGAAAAGAAAAAAAAAAAACCCAACAACAAAAACACACGCTAATTTCTGCAAAGCTGTTTTCTGTGTTTTATCCTGAAAAGGCAGTAACTACCACCAAGCTAGTTTGAGTTCTTAATGAAAGAAACAAAGTTGTACAAATAAAGACTCCAAGAATATGTTGGGTCAGAATAGTTATTTGACATTCTTCCCAAACCCACACATTTAATTTTGGAATCATCTCTCTTATACATTAAATATTCTTTGCTTGTCTACTGAAGCATAAGAATTACACAGTCATTTAAAAGCTCAGGTTATCACTATGCATAGAATAATACTGTTTCATAAGAAGCTTTAGCTTACATTCACAAACTTACAAGGAAGCCTGTTATCTATTTCTGAATGTCGGTCCTGAAAGACCTAAATGCTATGTTTTGAAAACACTTTACAAACAATCAGAAGTGGTTCACTCTAAATGATTTCCGAATAATTACTCAAAAGCCAGCTAGTTATTCTAGCTAGGGTAGGATGCTGTAACTCACTATTTTTACTGAGTATATCACTTTAGTGACTACAACAATCAGAACTCTCCTGAGCAAGAGAGTTACGTGGACCTGATTATCTATCAGAAACTGCATTGTCGGCAGGGTAAAACTGAGAGAGAGGATACAACCCAGCAAATATGGCCAAGTACCAAACCGGAGGACCAGGTGTCCTGTTCGGATTTCTTGTTCTTCTTAAAGGAAATACATAGGAAAGTACACACTTTAGAAAATGCTGGTGCAACTCATCCTGTTTAAGGCACATATATGCTGCTCTCTGTTATTTTGGCATCCAAAGGCTCTGAATGCCTTTTCTCAGAAGTCATGTTTGGTAGAGTAACTTGTCCAACAGTCATGCTGTTGGGCAGCAAGGTCATTTCCATGTGTTAGGGTTGCAGTACTGTTTCTGGAAAAATGATCTGGCATTTTTCCCCACTGTAGTATACATACAACACAGAAAAATGTGATCTATGCCCAGTCAGTGGGGAGGGTGGGCTCTGTGGTATTCCCTCCTATCCTGGTCTCTTCAGCAGTTAAAGCGGGAATCACTGCAATTCCATCCCTACCTATGTGTGGGCTTCCTCTTAGAAGAACCAGGGCCACCAATAGAATTGCTATATGGCTAGGTCTCAATCCAAAGAAACGCACCAAGAAACAAAAACTGAAAGCATGTAATGGAACAGACTTCTCTGAGATGACAGTCGTGAGTACCAGGTGAGGACCTGGTGAGCTTGCTCACTTTAGGATCCTCTGAAACCGTGTCTGTTTTGCACACATTCCTGAAGTGGGAATGATATTGGTTATATGTATCTTTTTGCTTTGTTTGTGCTGGAGGCATGTGCAATAATTAAATTGTCAATTATATCTTCCAACAGTTGGTCAAAATAGGAGATGAAGTGGACTTCTGGCAAGTAGGCTAGGGAATAATCTTGTCTGTACCTTTGTAAGACCTTTCAGGAAGCACAATTTTTTTCTGCAGTTGCTGAGCATTGTTGATTTATACAGATATTATGCAAGAAAACCAGCTAGATTTCTAACTATTCCATACAGAACTATTATGTCCAGAAACAATCTCTGGAGGAAGACTGAATTGCTAATGACACATATTAGCTTTATTTGTCCTTTAATTCATGCTTCCTCTCACTCTTCTGATTTGCTTTGTTTGTTGCATCTCCTGCAAGGAATACTAGCTCAGACTGCCTCAGGGCCCTCCTTGGTCAATAATTTGTATAGCTGTTTCAGCTGTTTTGTAGACCTTTAGAGCTTGTTTACAATATTCAGTTTTTCAAGTAGAACCCAAAACTTTGCAAAAACATGCTTCAGAGCTGCAGTTTAGGAGAATACAAAACTGCCATAAACCTGTAAGTGAGAACTGAGAGTGAAGCCAACAATAATGACAAAGAGCTTCATAGTAATATGACGCCAATAATTTTCTTGATGCAAGCCCATATAACCTCTGGATCCTAGAATTATGTTCCATTTCCGTTACTCCTGCTTTACATCTTTGTATGGGACAGTTAGTCAATGGTCTATAAACCATTAAAATGAGGGATAGTCAAACATTCAGGAAATGGATGGCCTTTCATGCTACACAGTGAAGACGACTGATCTTTCTGCAGCGTTTTGGGAGTCCTCAAGTCCTTTTGGACTTAATTCGGACTCTTTCATTGGTGAAGGTGCATTATTAACATTTTAAACTTCTTCTTTCCTTTCTGCACGCCTTCTTGTTTCAGGAGGAGCACTGCCTAAAATATTAAAGATGCATTTTCCCCCCACCTCACCTCAATTAACACATCAACATCCTCTGCTTTGTTCTGTTTCTTTCCTAAAAGTTCCTGAGATTCTGTGTGCTTTTTTCGGCTGTGGCTGAGCTCTGAACTGATCTTTTTGAAGAAAATATTTTCTCCTGTTGTGTTTCAGGGTGCCAGAGCCTGTTTCACCTTTCCCACAAGTACTTCATACAGAGTGCTGCAAGACAGGAGAGTGAGGAAGGGCAGCACATACCTCACGATGGGCAGCTGTTTCGTCTCCATGAAGAAGAATCAGTGTTTCAAAAACCTTCCCTGAAGGGAGAAACCTGTCTTTGTTCTCCTGGCTACAGGTAAAAAAACAGTGCTGGTGTACAATCCATGCCTCACTTGATGGCCATTCTTCCTTCAAGACTCCCTCTGCAACGTGACGTTTCTGACCACAGCCAAAATCTCTCTCCTTACTCACTCCAGTGAAAATGTGCACCCACTCCACTGTTTACTTATGGGATGTTGTAGTGTTACGTGACACAGTCAGTTTTAGAAATGCAGGATAAAATACTCAGCGCTTCCTTTTCATGTCTCCTTTCTTTGCAACACGTTTCCTTCATCAGCAGGCAGAGTACAGAAGGAGAGCAGATCAGATACAAGAGCCAGGTGATCCCCTGGCTGATGAGGGGGTTTGCGTTGCCGTTGCAGGCACCGGTGAGTGACTGAATGCCTGGCATTTCAGAAAGAAGCCTGACTCTTATTTTCTTTCCTTGCATTTGAAGGAACTTCAGAGTATTTGACAGGTCTTAAAACTGTGCCTATCTGCTGCCATGTAAGAAGCCTGTCTCTAATTTAGATAGATACAGTAGATAAATATTACCTCAGTAGGATTCACTAAAAGTCTTTCTTAAATCAACAACTATGCAGTGTAGTTAGAACTATATGCATGCAGAGCAATTTTAGGCTTTTTGACATCTTCACAAAGCCATTGGTGGATACCCATTTTCAAGCTCTGAGAATGATTACATGATATCTTGGCAGGCCAAGATGACAGTATGCAGCTGGTAAGCTGTTTCTAGCTGTCATAATAGGTAGTGTTTGAAAAGGAAAAAACAAAGCCTTGCTTTAATGAGGCCTACAGCAGCAGCAAACTGAAGTTATAAACACATTTGCTGCTATTTTGAAATTTTCAGTGAACTTTTTTCTTACTTTACATTCCTTTTTTAAACATATTTTGCTCTCTGCCTTTATAACTGCAGCCACTGCTGTGTGCCGTCTTGTGTAAAACTTGCTAGGAGAGATTTAAGGGTTATTTTTTGTTTGTTTGTTTTTGGGGTGTTCTTTTTTATCTTTATCCCATGTCTCCTTTGAATTTTTCCTTGAAGAAAGAAACTGTTTCCTCTAAATACAACCATTTGGTTGAGTGTAAAAGTGTTAATTGGGGCATTTATTTACTCTGCCGAATTAAATTCCACAGTGATTCTACACAGAGCTTCAGCAAATCCAGTATTTTTTCTTCTGAAAGCCCATGCAGGTGGCGTCAGTACTGGATATTCTGTTTACAAATCATTAATGAAGTGATTGTGGCTTTTTTCATTTGCTCACACTTTTGAACTGCTCAGAGCGACACATTCCTAAATAGGGAACACAAGAGTAGAGAGAAGCACACAATAGCCTTATTATGGGGGCCACACAAACACTGGTAGTGCTGAGGGTTTATATTAACCCAATCAATTAAAGATGTACGGAAAGAGTTCAGCTAGTAGGGGACTGGGAAAAAACGGTACACAGCAATGAGTTGCTAGGCATGCTAATCTGGACTCTGAAATTTTCGCTTAGTGCTATATCTGAGCTTTCTTCCTGCACAATAAAAGGTCCCTTTCAAAGCTGAGAGTCCTTAGCAGTGCAACCATTGGAAGTCACTGCATTCTCTGAATGAAATAAATGCCTTGCTTTAATTTCTATAAGGCTTGTGTAAATTTCCTTCAGTACTAAACCATTAGAATTCTGAAGGAAAAATGCATATATTAGGCTATACTGTATCCCTATTGTGCACTAAACATCAACTCATGCTACTGATATGGAGTTTAAAAGCTTAAATAAAGTGCGGAGCTCCTGCTGGGCAAACAAGCTGAACTGGCCCAATGAAGTAACCTTTTTGTTAAGAATTCTCATTTGAATAAACAGCATGGTAGAACTACTAAATGCAGATGGCTTAAGTGTTCGGCTTCTTCTGGAAGAAAAAATAAGCCTTAGTAGTTTTACCCTTTCACGAACTAAATCATATTTTACGAAGGACAAGTTCCCCGATTACTCACAGATTGTATGGTAGAAACAAAAAGAGTTAGCTAATAACTGGCTCGTTTTGAAGGTTGAAGCAAGGCAAAACAAATACACAGATTTTATTCTGTGATTCTCCTGTTGTATGGTTATCTGTGCAAACACACATGCACACATGTATGCATACAGAAAGACATGGTTCTAAAAGCTATGTAAGGTCTCCAAGGAGTAAATGAAAGGTCTGTGCTTAGGTTTTGCATTATTTTTGTGTTATGCACTCATCTGTGATACTTTTTTAATTGAATGCGATATCACGAGCCTATCAAGAGCTACAAAAGACTTAGCACAACACATAGTCCGTCTTAGAATAGATGTTCTGCTTCAACTTCTATTGCATTCCCTATCATTTGCCCTCCTGTCAGCAGAATGATGGGCCTGTTTGCCTCCTTCATCTCTGAAAGTGAGCAGGTGGTGGGAAACTCTACTGATCATGCAAAGAGCTCACAGTGCCATCTTGGATGGAATATAACAACTGAGAGATACAAACATTAATTTGGGATACCATTTAATGGGATGCCATTGCGCAAATGAAATTGAGAGTTGACTGTGCTCAACTGTCCAGTAGACATCCTGTTCTCTGCATCTTTTATAGGAGGTGAATAAGCTATTAACTGTTGTGTGAAGCATCAACTAGCTACTTCTACAGGCTTTTTCCCCCTATACTGTAAGAACTGCATTGGTTTTAATTGTTACTGTTGGATATCTATTTTTCTTGAAGAGATATTTCTCTGATCTGAGATAATCTGACTAGAGGTTTGTGCAAGAAAGAGTTGAAGATGTTGAGATGATTATTTATCTCCATAAAGTGACTAATGGGCAAATATGAAAGAGCAGGAAGGGGGGAAACAATAAAAACATCTGTCAAAAACCTGTCTTTGGAAGGGTCTGCTCAATATGGACAATGTCTTGTATCAAAAAAAAAAAAAAAAAAAAGATGGGGAATTGGCAAAAGTTGTGGAGAAGAGAGGGAAAATTGTCAAAAGTCAACCAGGTAATCTGGTTACATTTATATCAGGAAAGAACTTCTAATAATTAACATCTGTTAAACTGGACGTCTGCATGTCAGAAAAGATGAATGGGTACTGTGCACCAAAAGTCTTAAGGGCTGTTTTGTTGCTGTTTGGTCCCATAAAGGTGAGGTAAATTTCTGTCATGTTGTAGATAGCACTAGTCTTTATTTAATTGTTATTTTTCTGCTGATCTCATAGTACTTCAAATAGTTCTGTAGGTCTGTATATTTGCACTGTATACGAAGTATTTTTTTCTCCCACTTTTCTACAGGAAAAAAATAGATAGGTACTAACTGCAGTTGTTGGACTGCATACAGAGACAAGGAAAAGGGAAGTTATATCCCTCACCACATGGAATACTCTGCAAGCAGGGAAAGATCTCTGAGACCAAAAGAAAAATTTCTGATGAAAAATCTACCTTGATTTTTCTCATGAGAGTGCCTGTTTTCCTTCCCAGTTTTTTTATGGTGAATTCTTGGTGATATTTTTCAGTTGAAGGCCACTATTGAAGGCCCCTGTGCACAGAGCGCAGAACAATGAATTCCTAGCAGTCACCATTACAAGTATATTTTCTAGTAAGTGAAAAAATGTCATGATATAAAAATCCACATGCTATTTTTTTAAGAAAAAAAAAAGATTATTAATTTCTGTTACAAACTTGGAAGAATAAGCACATCCAATATGCAATTTTTTTGGACCTTGCCATACTTCTACTTAGAAATAGCAAAACTAGTAGTTGATTTATGGAGTTTTATTTGTATTGAGAAGATGTTAATGTACCTTGCTATGTAGCTTGTCTCTAGTTCCTAATGTCAAAATAATCCAAAAACTAAAAATTGAGGAAAAAAAAAAGAAAAAAGAAAAGAAAAAAGGGAAGGGAAGGGAAGGGAAGGGAAGGGAAGGGAAGGGAAGGGAAGGGAAGGGAAGGGAAGGGAAGGGAAAAGAAAAAGAAAAAGAAAAAGAAAAAGAAAAAGAAAAAAGAAAAAGAAAAAGAAAAAGAAAAAGAAAAAGAAAAAGAAAAAGAAAAAGAAAAAGAAAAAGAAAAAGAAAAAGAAAAAGAAAAAGAAAAAGAAAAAGAAAAAGAAAAAGGGCTGAATAGTTTAATCTAGTAAAATAGCTAGTATTAGTCAGTTGGAACTCTTCTACAATATGTCTAAGTGAAAACTTGATGATTACCACAAGTAGAACCGTTATAGTTCAAATAAATACAAATTTACCATCATCACGCAGTAAAGTAGCTTTTCGATATATTAAAATGGATTGCATTACTGCATGCCAATTATATTTTTTGAAAGAAAACTACATGGGCATGGAGTACTTGAAAAAGTGAGTTTCAGGGAAAACTTTTGGCTTTTTATTTTAGTTTTCCTTTTTTCATCTCAGGGTTACAGTTTCTTAACTTTTAAAAATTATTGTTCTAATATGAAAAATGAAAAAGCGAAACTTCCAAATTAATAGTCCAAACACTTTTCTAAGCTAAGAAATACTTCAAGTTCTGAGTGTGTTATATATGGTACTTTAAACTCTATTATGGTCAGAGTTGCTCTGATTTACACCTAAATTTACCCTCTGTTTTTTTTTTTTTTTGTACAGGGACAAACAACAAACCAAGATTTGAAGAAACCTTACAATGATCTTAAAATCATAGAATCACAGAATGCCAGGTAGGAAGAGACCTCAAGGATCATCTGGTCCAACCTTCTTGGCAAAGGCAGAGTCTAGACAAGATGGCCCAGCACCACGTCCAGCCGAACCTTAAGTGTCCAATGTTGGGGAATCCATCACTTCCATAGGGAGATTATTCCAATGGCTGACCATTCTAATTGTGAAAAATTTTCCTCTTGTGTCCCATCGGCATCTCCCCAGGAGTAACTCATACCCATTACCCCTCGTCTTTTCCACTCCTTGTAAAAAGGGAGTCTCCATCTTCTTTGTAGCCACCCTTTAAATACTGTGACAAAGGTCTAAAAAATGACTGAGGTACTCAGACATTTAAGTGCTGTAGGGCAGAACGTAGACTGCTGAGAGGCACTCTCAGCTTCTTGCTCTCTCTAGAGGCATGCATACCTGCTACACTTGAATTCTGGAAACATGCACTGGCACAGGGTTTGAAGCTCAAGTCTTTCCCCTCTCAGGCGAAAGTCCTAATCAGTGGGCAGCAGCCTTTCTCATGAATGTTCCCTTACCTGCTGGCCAAGTCACTTGCTTTGGAAGATGCAAATTGGAACTCTCTTAGACAAAACTTAGATCTCCCAAATAGAAAATAGTCTAGTCCTTGAGTTACTGTATGTAGGCTGGCATATGCCTACCTCCATTATAAGACTAAAGAGCATTAGATTAGAGATACAATGCATCCTCTTTGGCATTCTCCTAGGGATATGTTGGTGACTCTGATAACAAGGCTTAATGTCTGAATACCATATTTAGACATTTCACTGGCCTAACACTGGTGCCTAATTCAGAGCTGTTGACTCTATTATACATTAAGAGACACGTAAAAGCAAGGCATCATGATAAATAATAAGGTTTTTTGGATCTATTTTCCCCACCTGAGGCCTGAATCCATTCAAACTAAAAATCATAATGACTTAACTCTTATGACTTGTTGAGGCATTTCAAGTAATTCCAAGAAATCCGAGAAATGGCTTAACCATGGTCAAAGTTTCTGATACTAAGTCTAATTGGGGAAAAAAGAGTAGCTATTCAGTACATCACTCATTTTCATAGTCTTTGGTTAAAAAAGCCTAGTAAGAAGGAAGCAGAGTTTGATTTTGAGGCTCAAGATGGGGGTGGGTGCTGGCATATTACTTGTCGTAAGAGATGCTTGATTAGTCTGAGCCATCCAGAAGGTTCTACATGACATGTCCCGGAGCTTTAAAATGCTAGACATCTTTCGTGTGAAAATTATGCTTCTGCTGTCATCTTTTCCCTTATATACTTTTTTTCTACTCTTCTTCCTGACCTCTATTTTTTTCTTTCCGCTTTCTAAATATATCCCTCTCTTGTGATACTACCATGACCAAAAGGACACTGAAGTAAACAGAGAAGGAGGCTTTCAGATGTCAGTGTCTCAAGGAATGAGGTACAAAATGCCACTTTGAAGACAAAGGTGATCTTTTGGCAGATTTCCTATAATGATATATCTATCCAGAGAACTGTGTGACAGCAGCACTCTTAGCCAGGGCAAACATTTCTTCTCTCTGGTAAGAACTATTCACTGTTTGTTGCATGTGTCTAGAGGGATACCAATTTCTTGTTATTGTGCACAATTCTGTATTTCTAACAACACCTCACATTTCTAATTCTTTCTCTGTTGCTCTCTCAAACATCCTTTCCATCAGTCTCTTCACCGATACATAATGCTAGAACATTTCATCGAACAGGAACTATACGCAAAGTAGAATAAATTTGGACAACTCCTTCAATGATAATAGATTTTACATAGCCCCTTGGTATAAAAGTGAACTGTATTGATGTGCTACAGAACTTGGGAGAAGTCAAGTATTACTACAAATTTATTATTACTGAAGAGAAAGGAAAAAGATTTAATCTTAAATATATTCACACGCAGAAAATGGAAAACTTTCTGAAAATGCTTTATCAGTTATTAATTGCTACATATCAAACCATTCGGCAGTAAAGGTTCACTCACAGAGTTCCATGCCAGTTTAACCTGGATTAAATTTTGGAAAGTAACACCAAAATAATTCTTAATCAAAGGCATCTGACAAGTGACCAGGATTGTTATGAGCAGGGTCAGATATCAAAGCAAAAAATGAAACACTTCAGAAATCTGGCACTTTTGCAATTACATCTACAACAAGACTCACCAGAATAACTGCCCTCTTCTTTCAATCCAGAAAGAGTTTTAACAGGAGAAGGAATGGACTATCTGATTTTTCCATAATCATTACCATGAAGACATTTTGCCGTATGATTTGCATTGAGATGCAGCAAGGGCTCACTACAAATCTTTAAACGAGACAAAACTTGGGTTCTGTTACAGATTGAAAACTCTAACTTGTTTTTGAGACTGTGGACAATTTGGGGACACCCAAATGATAAAGAAAGAGGATATAATCCTTTCACCTATGAAATGAAACACCTCCTTCACTACTGATGTCAGTCTACCAGCGTGACAACAGCGAATTTGTTGACAAATTAAAGGCAGTTTGGAGATAATGAAAACATGCAGAGACAAAGACAACATGCCGAATAAAAGTTTTGGTATTGTGTGTAAATTCAGGTCAAAATGGTAAATTAAAACTTCCTTGTTTAGATTTCAAATTGACAAATATTCAAATAACTGATTTACTGAAAAATAATTAATTACTTTGAGTTGTATTGAAATAATTATTAAAATGTATTGCAGCCCAAAAGCATGGATTTGTTTCTAGTGCAGCAGAGAAATTATGTCTGGGAAAATTTAAAAGTAACTTTCTCTGTTTGGTTTCATGATGTGAGGCAGGAGGCTCATTGAACTTTCTCTCAGGAGGAAGTGACCAAAAAAATAAACAGGTATGGATGGAAGGAAGAAGTTCAGGAATGTTATGGTGACATAGAAAATGGAAATTTATCTGGACACATGATTTTTTCTTGAATCCTGGCAAAAATTTGCACTAGTAGTGAAATCATATTAAGGGGCTCTAAGGAACAACTAAAGCAATTAATTTGGTAAATGAGATGGACCAAATCCTAAATTAATTTTAATAAGAAAATACCTTTTCTTTTAACGGTCATGTTAATTTATGTGTTGTGAAGAAGAGGAAATCCAAGAGGCCCTTGGAATTATTCGTCCAACGAGAAAACAGAAAAAGAGACATGAAGTTGGATGAGACACAGTTCATTAAGTATTAAAAACTAAGCCAGTCTCCCAACCAACCTGGCAGAAGCCCCATTACTTGACATACGTGCAGCTCAGTTTCACCAAGTTCTCAGATCTGAGAAGCAATGCTATCAGAACCTCCCTGCCAGCACAGAGTTTTACCTTTAAAAGTTACTTCATACATTTGGCCTTGAAACTTCTCAGCCAAAAATGAGGTGGCCTTCAATATATAACTTGCTCTGGCTGGTATGGAATTAAGGAGTTCACTTTCCACCACCTCTTTTCTATTTCTGAAAACTCTATCACTTGTTACCAAGCATCCCATAACTGTGTTTCTAACAAAGATTACACTGATATTTCTGTCCAGCTACATGTCCTGCAGGGCTGTTCTGTGGTCTTCCGATCAGTAAAAATGTAATAACATTTTCACATAGTCAATATTTAATTCTGTAAATGCAACTGGTAGTTGTAATCTAGGTTATTAACCACACAGTGATTTATGATGGAGGGCAGACAGTGGAGGGGTGCAGAGCACTAGGAAGGTCCTCTGGTGACAATAAAAAAGTTATAAATTTCATAGCTCTGCCCGAGAAATGTATTTATATCCTATATTAAGAATAGCTTTTTATAAATTTTAATGATCCGTGTTATTAATGGTGCTGTCATCATTACTGCCTGTGCAAGACAGCAGTCTTTTTTTCCCTCTTATACTTTTCCATCAGCTGAAGGTCTTATATTTTTTAAAAAGCTCTTATTAGCAGTTTGCCAAAATATCTTTAAGAATTATAAGTATCTCTTTGTTTCATTGGACTGCAAAGACCGCAAGGAGCATTTTGCATAAAGTTTTATGGCCAAGGTAACAGTTGGGCTAATTGGACAGAAAACAATTGCTTCTCTATCATGTTTACAAAGCCTAAGTCAATACACAGGAATAAAAGTGGCACCATATCAAAAAGAGGCATTTATACATGAAAATTGTTCTTAAATAGTGTAGTATAGATTGTTGGGTAACTAGAAGATAGACAGTTATATATCAGAGATCTGACATAAGCATGTACGGTACCACAGACCATGTACAGTGAAAGAGACAGCAGTAGTATTTAGGAAAACAAACAAACAAACAAACAACAAAATATTTTTACTCATTTATTTTAGAATGCTCTGTCACACCTGGCCAAGTTTGCCAAGGCAGGTAGTCTATGGCACTGCCTGATATTTGAACAACTTTCCCATTTATCTCATCTTTGTACAAGAAGATTAGAAACACAAAAAGAAGTTTGGGAATGGACCAAAAGACGAAAGGAAAAGAAAACAGAGCAGAAGTAGCACCATTTCAGCTCTGAGCATTTCTCATTAGTCATCTCTAAAAGCAGAAGCAGACTCCTACAGCAGCCACCTGCTTTATCTCTCTCGGGGATGGAGGCAGGTTTTCTAAGACTATCAGAAGTCAGATGGTGGGCAGCATCCCTCCCACTGCAGGAAGCCAACATAACAAAAACGGTACCCAAACATCTGATCTGTGGACAGTGAAGGAAAGGGTGGAGTTCTGGCAGATGTGTTCGGTAGGGAAGAAACACAGCCGTATATGTATGTAAGTCACGTACATCCTCTGACTTAAAAGCATAGGTATTTTTAATCATAAAATCATAAAAATAAACTATAGCCTTATGGGCTATCAGGCACTCTGATGCTTTGGTGATAGCAGCTGTACAGTTCAGATAGACATATTAAAGAAGATACGTGAGTTGGAGCAAAGTCCTGTGGTATCATATGTCTGCTGCTGAGTTATAAAATATCCACCAAAGAAGGAACAAAGAACACTATCATCGCAATCTCCAGGCAAACATAAGTACCTACTATTTTACAGGTATTGGTATCAGTTATTATTTTTTCAAGCATGAAAACAAATCTGCAACACAGAGCCACTATTTTCCACAATTATTCTTTGAAAAGAGTTTATTTAACAATTTTTGTCTCCTTTATTTTGACACCAACTCTGTTTAAAGGTGATACAGTAAAAGTTTTTTTTCCCCTTGTCTTTCAGCTACTTATCTTATTTCTAGGATAGGAAACATGAATATTGTTATAATTAAAAAAAAGCAAACATTCCACTGCAAAAACTGCATTTCACATTTCCAGATCAACTTGAACTATTTATCTCACCTCTGTACCTGTGAGTTATAGCCTAAATACTATTCTTTTCCTATTGCATTTCTGTCTCACGTTGGCATTAACTGTTAGGTGCTCAGCCTAATTCTAGGTAAGTCCTGAAAATCTAAGTGCCAATCAATCCGAATTCAGAGTATGAGTAAGGAGTAAGATACTAGACAAAGTTATTTCAATGAAGACAGAAAAGAAAATTTAAAGACCACAATGGTGAAGCATCACTTGACTGATCTAAATGTGAACAAAGTTCCATTATCCAGAATCCTTGGAGAGCATTAGAGGCTTACTTCAAATTTGCTTTCATAAGAGAAGAATTTTCATGCTATTCCTAATCTGAGAAAAAACATCCTCTGTAGTGCTAAAAGAAAATTCGGTCTTCCTGCAGCCTAGTTCTCTTTCTTTCGTAAGCAAACTCTGCTAACTATGTCATACTATATTCCTGTAAACTCATAAGGAAATTATTCGAAATACAAATGCATTTTCATTTGCTAGAAACTCCTCTTAATGAAACCAGCTATTAAGCCAAAAGAACAAAAAGCACAATTCATTTTTAATACAGAATTTTCTAGGATTCTTTTTTTGACAAATATGACCTGCACAATACTTAATATATGTTAATGCTTATCTCAATTTCTGATTATTGTTTATAGTAATGTAATAGGGATGTTTAATACTACTTTGGGGAGATGGAATAATGCTGATAATTAATGACTGCTCTGTCAGATGCAGGATGCCTCAGCTCATAGTATCTGTGTCAGCAATATTAAGTATGAGAAAGACTATGAAATACTAAGGAATAAGTCTGTTGTAATGCTTTTCTAAATTAAACTTTTTACAAAAAAAAGTTTGTCTAAAACTCCAGAAGTAGGAAATTCATTGGTTCTTAAGCAGAGCTAACAGAATTTGGCATCAGTCTGGCTTAGAAAAAAACACTATTTTGTTCTTCACGATAAGTGGCTTTCAGAACACACCACCATGCAGTGTAAGAATGCTAAATAGTGCTTTTCTGATTCATGAATGAAATGAAAAAAGCTTTTATTCAAGGTGATTACAGAGTACTCTATTGATTTAAGTAGTGGGTATTTACTCTAACTTTCCCTTAAATGACTACAAAACAGGAGGTTTTCCATCCACGTAACAGCATGATCTCAAAATATAAATGTAGAGTTCCAGGATATAGCAGTTACTCGTAGAGGCTACTATCTTATTTTATGGAGTAAGCAGGCAAAGAACCAATATCATAGATAAAAAGGTGATGTGTTACTGCCACTTATTATGAGGTCAGATAAAGCAAAGCAAGGCAGCAGCTATGATTCAGCAAAGGAAACAGGAATGCACCTTGTCGAGAACAGTTTGTTCCACTTGAGTTTTGCATTTTAGCTGCTTAAAATATAACAGAAAATGTGATACTGATTGATAAACATTTGAAAGCTGAGGGGGGAAGAAGAAAAGGGAAAAACACTTTCTCAGTTGTAACATCATGTGAAGATATTCTAGCAAGAAAGCATCAAACTGTGAAAAAAAAAAAAATTGAAATGTCAGGGAACCTCATTGTAATTCTAGAAGCCCTCTTTGAAACCTTCTAGTGGCATTTTTAAAAGTAAGCCTAGACATACTCACCATCTCAAGGAGAGGCAGGAGGCTTCCTATTCATCAGACGGAGAAAGTGAAGAAGGAAAAAGTGTGATCAGCAAAAGCTGGCTTGCTTACTGGGAAGCTGCTGACAGTGCACAGCGGGAAGCATCAAGGAGAGTGTGACTTGAGCCCCTTTAAGAAGGAGTTTTTTGGGAAACAGGTGAATCTCTGGTACTCAAAGCCATAACCTTTTTTTCCAGCCAGCCCTTTCTCACAAAGCATGGGTGTCGGAGGAGGTTGGTGACCCCCTCTCTCATTACGGTGTCTTGGTTACAACAGTGGTTCCTAAACACACTGGTCCACTGTAAACTGTGTTTCTTGGTGATCACTGCATCCCTTATCAAACTTGAGTTTCAAACAGTTCTACAGCCCTGATGCAGAGCCATGCTATGGCATTCTAGTTGGCTAGTAATCAAAGGGCCACATCTGGAGGGGCCTCTGGCAGAGGACCCACCCAGGCTATAAAAGATTTCCACTGCATAAGAGAACTGAAATCTGCACCTTCCCTCTCCCTGAGCATTATTATTACCACCAAACTATACATACTGTGCTCCTGGACAGAGTTGCTCTGTGTTCATCTTACACCGATTCCCCTTTTTGCAAAGAACATAAGAATGTCTGTCGCATCTACTGGTTCCTCAAAACTACTGTTCATTTGCTTATTCATTTACTTTTCCCTTCTACTAATGGAATGTGAAACAGCAAGGAATATGCAGAGAAATGCTGTCTAGCAGCTGTCTTAGGCGGACTACAGCAAAATGATCTATTCAAATAGGGCTCTGGAAGTCTCACTGAAATCTTGCCTTAGCTCTCAACCTTGCAGCCGTTCACGTCCTAATCTGTCCTGCCCTCTGTATCTTTTAAGATCACTTCCCTTCACGCTCCTTTTCTTTCTTTTTCTTCTTTTATTGCTCCTACTGTTTCCCTATACACTGTAACTATCCTAACAGAAATGGAAACAAGGCCCTTCATGTCTGTCAAATGATTTGTCTGCTGTGGTTTTCTGTATAATTCTCTTAGATTTTATCTGCTTTGTCATTCCAGATAACAACCGTTTTTCTGCAAGCAATATGTCTATATTTGTTAAGAAAGCAGTCACACTATTTTGGGCACTGCCACAACCTAAATCATTGTCATCATCTTTTTGAAAGAATTTTATGGATACGTATATGTGTATATATATATGCATACATATACTTTCAAGCCCCAAAGGCCCCTCCTTTATTTATGAGAAGGAAAATCTGGGGTGACTTCCAGACACTACACAAGAAATAGATGAAGACTGCCAGATCCCACATTGGCAAGTGAAAAAGGACAGCCACAAATCCTCATCCTCCCATTAGAATGATGGAGGAGTTTCAAGACAAAGAACAACTGGACTGAACTAACGCATACACGCTGAGGGCTGGGGTAAACAGTACTTTTTATTGTTAATGTAATGGTTTGGAGTTTTTGTTTTCTTTTAAGTAACTGGAAAGAATAGTGAAAATGACAAATACAAGAAGGAACTGACTGTACTAATGAAAGAAGAAAGATCTGGAAAAGAAAAAGGGAGCTGGACCACAAAAAATCTTGTCGTGGTCCAGAAGGACCCATTAAAATCTGTGTTGAATCTCCCTTTGACTCTGGCGGGACACTCACAATATTCCAAGCAACAAGAAATGGAAAAGACTTTAAAACAACCAGCAGACAAACAAACATCAGCTGTGTGCTCCACCTACCATCATCTATTTCTTTCTCTACGCTTCTTGCTGAAATCCGTTTAAGTCCCAATTCTGCAAATACACGCTTAACATTATGCAACTACTGAGATCCACTGGAGTCTGAAATGCTGTATTTTCAGATAAACTAAATTACTCATACTAAAAGTAAGATCAGGGCTTGCAGCTATAAGCTCTTTACAGCAGAAATCTTAAATAGCAACCCAGCCCTTGAAAGTTTGTACTGACTCAAAGAGCAGGACCAGGATAACTCCTTCAGATTTCATTCCTACCGTTTGTAAGTCCTACTTCATCCTAAAATGCAATTTATAAACAAAATAGCAATGATAAAAAATGGCTTTTGTGGGACGTTTAGCATCTCTTCTCTAATACCACTCTGCCTAGCTTCCAAGTGCGTTTAAGACTTACTGAGAATTTATCTACTGCTTGTACTTTGCTGGTCATACACCTGTGACAGCCCTCTTACTGCCCGAGCAGTGGAGTTTGGAGATAGAATGAGCACTGCAGAGGTGTGACAGACAAACCTCCCTTCTACAGCCACAGACCCAGAAAAAACAGAAAATAATAGATCTCACTGACTAGTGTCATTTAATTCATCTTCAATGTTCTGCCAGTATTAACCAGTTGCTGTATAGATCTGTGTAGGAATCGATCAACACATTGGCAGTCCTGCAGTCTATCATCCAATTGAAAATGTTATAGTTCAAGTGAAAGGTGTCCCAGGAATTCGCGAGTTTAAATTTAATGGGAGAGCACGAAAACGTAAAATGTGGCATTAAAAGTCAAAATTTCTGCTAAATTTGAGTTTCTCGGATGTGAAGTAATTTACAGATGAGAACTATAAGGGAATGTTATTTTCTTGTATTTCAACGTTTTTTATTCCACCAAGTGTTTTTTAATTATTATTTTACTTACAGAATTTAGAGATTTACAATACTCTTAATTATGTGTTAAATTATATTTAACAAAATTGAAACCAGTCAATACATCAACCCCAAACATGGCAGTGAACTCATTCAAATCAATCTGGACACTGACAACACACCTGAATTCCAGGACAGGTATGTCTGAATTATCTACTGGTTCTTCACTTCTTTTTCTACTGAAGAGACACCATTTTGACTTATTTCAAACAAGAATGATCTTTGTTAAAATCACAAAACAAGAATCTTTCATCTTTACATAATCTGAATGTTCCAGGAAACACATGTGCAAAACTAGATCTTAAAAACTGAGTTGTTTTTTCTTGACTAATTTTCCTCTCTTTATGATATAAATACACTGTCTTCTCATGGAAAAAGACATATGCCGACTTTTTAAAGTCTAATTAACTTTTTTTTTATAATTTTTAGATGACCTAAAACCTCATGGAATATGCTTGTTCTTTGGATGTTTCAATAGGAAAAGAACTGGAGCTTGATTCTGCAAATCTGCACCCAGTGCTGGTAGGGCAAGAGCACTCCACAGTTCATGCCACAGTTCTGCAACCCTAATTACCCAAAGTGGGGAAGCCACGTTGGTCTAGCAAGGCAAGAGTGCCTACCTGCTTCTCAGCTGACACACACCCAGACCTAGCCACCTGCAAGCCATGGACAATGACAGTGAGAAAACACTGAGATAAGAAACAATTCCAAACTAGCTATTTGGGGAAAATATTTTGAAAATTTGATAATTCTTATGTGGCTTACATATATGGGGTGACATGTATGTGCTGTCTTGTTAAGACACAGGGCAGAAAGTGTTTGCCTGTGTTAAATGCATCATTTAACTTTACCAATCTGCACTCTGCCCAGACCACTCAGGATCTTTTCCTGCTATTCTAGTGCCCTCTGAACTGTTTCAAACCTCTGCTATTTTCTGACAAATGTCTCAGGTGAAAAATGCAAACATCTTCAAAAGATCTCTGAAATAATCAGTAATGATGAAAACGACAAGGTAAGATAAGAATGGTAAAATTTATTCCTTGGTCAGCAATGGGTTAATATCCCATTTCGCACTGGACAAGAAGAACTTCTGGACAGTTAATTGTAAACATTCACAAACATTTCCAAAACAATATTGCTGCAATACATCGGGCAGAGTACACAACTGTGTTCAGGCTCATTCATTGCTCAAGAACCGGAGACGAATGCACTAACGATATGACTGTATTTCTCTTGGTCCTAGAATAATTATTATAGCTGATAGTAACTCTTTATTATAATTGCACCTGGGTAATTATCGAGGTCACAGACACATTCAGCGAGGCATTGTATGAACACAGAAAAGCTGCCCCTGTTTTAAACAGCTTACAATTAAATTAAACAAGATATATGAAAATGACAGGAAGGAATAAAATTCACAAACTGAACAGCATGATCGCAACAAATGTCAACCCATGACTGCTTTTCTTGGGGGAATGGGAGGCTATTAAGTACAGGCATGGCACCTGGAAAGAAGAATGGAAACAGCAGAAAAGGTAGGATCAGAAGTGACTGAATGAAGCCGAGGTGAAGAACATGATGTGGCCAGCACTTCGAGGGAGGTGATTCTACCCCTCTAGTCCGCTATCATTGAGACCTCACCTGTGTCCAGCTTTGGAGTCCTCAGCACAGGAAGGACATCGACCTGTTGAAATGGGTCCAGAGGAGGACCACAAAAATGATCAGAGGGCTGGAGCACCTCTCCTATGAAGACAGGCTGAGAGAGTTGGGGTTGTTCAGCCTGGAGAAGAGAAGGCTCTGGGGCCTTTCAGTACTTAAAGGGGGCCTACAGGAAAGATGGGCAAGGACTCTTTATCAGGGAGCGTAGCAATAGGACAAGGGGTAATGGTTTTAAACTGAAAGAGGGGAAATTTAGATTAGATATTAGGAAGAAGTTCTTTACTGTTAAGGTGGTGAGGCACTGGAACAGGTTGCCCAGAGAAGTTGTGGATGCCCCTTCCCTGGATGGGGCTTTGAGCAGCCTGGTCTAGTGGGAGGTGTCCCTGCCCAGGTCAGGGGATTTGGAACTAGATGATCTCTAAGGTTCCTTCCAACCCAAACCATTCTATGATTCTGTGACATAGTTAGAAATAAATTCAGCAAAGGGCAGGGACACCCAAGTGAGAACTGGAAAAGGTTTGCCATGGCTATGTTCGCACACATAAGTTAGGACACTGTAAAGATGTCCTCTGTGAAAATGTCCCAAGATGAACCACTCTCATACTTTCACATCATGGGCTGTTTTGTTCACCCCGCCTGGCACAGGCACACCGTCCTACCCTCAAAGGGCTCCACAGGCTCCTTGGGCTACCCCCTGTATGAAAGTCAGTCACACCTTCCAGCGAAAACAGAAAGGAAGGGAAAATATGAGGAAGGAACTGGGATCCATGGGTAGCATGCATCCCTGTTGTCTGTGCCTGCGGTTTCCTGCAGTCAGCAGATTGCACACTGCCGGCACCCACTGCCATTCCCACCTCCTTTCTCCAAGGCCAGGCAAGCCCCAAACAAGGGAGCAAACAGTGTCCATGAGGAAAGAAGAAGCTGGGGCAAGTGCTCTGTGAGCATTTTTTCATTTACGCCCATGCAAGGTCAGAAAGGTACTAAGCAACCTGAGACCTACTGTTTCAATAATGCCACCCTCCCAAGGCTGTCCTTGAGAAAGTCAGCAAAAAGGGCCCAGCTGGCCCCATCTCCAGCATGCAGTGATGTTTATGGCATGGACAGAGACATTTTTAGTGCAAACCAAGTGCCAAGTTTGCTTCTGCGTCTTGGCCAGCTTCCTGAAAAAAATTTCTCAGATCAAACTTCTGACCTTGAGAAGCCAAGCCTATAATAAAAGCACCATTTTAGGAACCTCATCCTTCCAGGGCTGTGGGCTTTGCAATGTCTGAGAGACATGCAGGCTTCACAGTGCAGGATTTTGAATCTTGTATATTGCAAGGACAGTCGTGGAACCCAAAAAGCCCACCACAGTTCAGTTTTTATCTAGTTTTTGACTGTTCTTACGCAGACTGGCTGCTCAGGTAGACAGATCCAGTCAGGTCAGCATCTATTACTAGTGGGAGAGGAGAACTGTATATCTAAGCAGGCACCTGAAAACACCCTCTAGGGTAGCTGGCAGCAGGCATGACAGGTTCAGGTAAGCATGCACCAGAAATGTGGACTGGGCCCCAAGCAAGTGAACATTATCTACCTTCATAGACTAAGCAAATTTTAATTGCCTGGCAACATTAGTGATGATGATCAGCTGTTGGTGTTGGAGCAGGAACTTCAGTGCTGCAAACACTTCGTATATGAAATGAAGTTCTGTTCCTTCCAGCTTTTCGCTTCTCATGATGTGTGGCTGCAGTCCACTTGCGCTTCAACCAGGTGCGTATATCTTTTCAAGAGTGATTGTCCTGGGACCTCTTTGTTGTACATGTATTTTGCTGCAGTTGAGGCCCCCAAGTGATGTCCAAGGCAGGATGTGTTCTTTCTGGATCTGCATAAGTGCTGTGAAAAATGTAACCCCAGATGAATCCAGTTTAACTATTTCTAAATCTCTCAGGAAGCCTCATCTTCAGAATGGGTAATAAAGGACTCAAATTTATTCTGATCATGTCTCTGCTCCATGAAAAAACACACAGTCCCTGCATGAATATAAACAAGATGAGCTTTTCACACAAAGGGTAAAACCATGGCCTCCTGCAAATCAACAGTTGTTTTAACAAACGATCCAAAATTTCATCTTATATCTCTGTAGTGTTCTGTCAAGTGGAAAACAAACTCCACCGAAATTCCCTCTTTAGAAAGGAATTGGGGAGGTAACAGTAGCTGAGAGGATAGCACAGTTTTCTCCACTGTCAAAGGGAAGCTTCTTGACCATTCATGCATTACTCCTGCCAATGTTTGGATCTTCTTGAAGGAAACTTTAAGTGAGAATGAAATATCTACTGAACTCATTTAGTGTGATAGAAACTTGTACGTATATTACATCAGACTTTCTCAAGCAGTACACCTTGGAGCAGAAGCATTTAGCAGGAAGCATCTCATGACGAATGGAGAGGAGGTTCACCACCAACTGCTGCCTCTGCTTCGTATCTGCTAAGGTAGATTTGAAAAAGCCGAGAGTTAATGGGATTTTTGCCTTAATATAAGAAAGAGATGTGAAAGAAATCTCTGAAAATGCTACAGAGGAGAAGGCTATAAGACTAATTCTTGAACAGCTAAAGTGCTCTGTAAAAAGGCCTGAGAATACTTGTAGGAAAAAGATTTTCAAAATGTAATACCTCTAACTGGCTTATTTCATTACAATAATGACAAAGAGTCTTTTATATGTCTTGATTACCACACAGTCAAGTCTTAAGAAAAATGAAACCATAGACTGTGCTACAATGTAAATACTATTATTTTTATTTATTTATTATGTACTTAATTTGTAAATCAAACCACAACATTTGTGGCTGTCTTTTTGCCCCGCCAAATAAAGAAACAGTGCCTGTTTTTTCTCCAGACAAAAACCATTGCTCTGAATTGTAAAAATTGCTTTTATTCAATAATAGATAAAGTTTGAAATTACATTATTTTGCCATATCCCTTAGTAGAATACAAATGGCATAGCAATAATAACAATAACACTAATAATACTATCACTGTGTTCAGATGTCTTTCTTTAATTTAAAAAAAACTGTGGTTTTTTTTTCAGTCAAGATGCAGAATGGGGTTTCTTTTTGGATTTGGGATTTTTGTTCTTTTTTTTCTTAGAGATGTTTAGTCTTAAATGGTACTGAATCTAGCATTACATATTCAACAAATATTTATTGTTTTTGTGAAAACTGCAATTCTTGGCATATTTTCTTCATTTATATCAACCATAAACACATGTTGTGTGGGTGTGCAGTTATTTGGTTCATTTGTAAACACGGGTAATAAAATATCTGTATTGCAATACTTCGTTGTGTGCAGAGTATTCATGTTATTTCTTCCACTGGAGTTTGCTCATTAATCATGGTGACAGTTGATACTTTTTTCACTGACATGAGATATACAGTTGTTAAAAAATTTGTTTTAGAGCTTAATATTGTCATTCATGATATGTGCAAAACAGAGAGAACCTTCATGGAAAAACTAATATGACAAATATTGATACCAATGGTAGATGTTTGTTCTCTCACAACAAGTGAAGACCTCTTTGAAACGCACTAAGGTGTTAAATGCAAAGACCACAGACTTTATAGAGTGCATAATGCACGCGCACGCAAGAAATTCTCATATAAACTCAAAATCATTTAAATGACACTAGATATCTTAAAGGGTGTGAAGAAGCAAAATTTCTATTCTAAATAGGATAAAATATGCATACAGAAGTGGAATAATTAATTTAACCAAATATGCTATGTCTTTGAAAAAAATAATTGCAATCAAAGTACCAGCTGACATCTGAAGAAAGGGCTCAGGTTGTAAACTGTGATCTGGTAAGGACATGCAATCCTTGTGGAACAGGAGTTAAAATCGTATCTGAAAACAGATAAACTTCAGAGCTCCCCAGCTGGACAGCAGGAAACAACCATAAAGGATAAACTCTCAGATTAACCCAGTTTAGATTTCACTTTGACAGGATCCTCCGTATTAAATATATTATGTAATAGTATCACAAGAAAAGGAATGATAAAACATTTGGAGGCAACAAACTCCTCCAGGGACCTGAAGTGGATGAAAACTAAGAAAAGTTTATGAAAAAAAGCTCAATGAGTTTAAAAGAGCAAAAGTAAACTGTCAAAGGAAGTCTCGGGGTCAAACTGGGGAAAACCCCTGGCTTCTGCGTGAGAAGGGAAGAAAGCAAAACAAAAGTAGCTTCTTTTCTGTTTCAGTCAAGCTCTTGTCACAGATATACTTGGCCACTCCAGAAAGAATTCAGCCTTCCTAGGCTCCTTCCATGCTAGTGCAACTACGCATTTTGGGCCAGAATCAATTTCCTTGGACAATTATAACTAAATTAAAACTGTTAACAACTCTCCAGCTTGTATTTTCTTTATTTTACATACATCTTGAGGTGTTTATGTATAGTATTAGGGATGCCTGGGAGATTTAGTACCAAATTATTTTGTACTTTCTGTCTTTGAAAGTATCACCAGGAGGTTTCACCTGTTGGAGAAAAGACTATTCTAATGCATCATGACCAAAGGAGGAGAGAATGTGCCTGTTAAAGAAGCCAAGAATCCCACAATATGCAGGAAGTCTCAGAGTGTGAGCTTTAGTGGTCTGGCAAGTGAGTTGTGTAATCATTATCAATTTCCTTTAGTTAGACAACAGAAAGTTATTTACCCTTTGTGGACATCTTTTTTGGGGGGGGGGAGGGGGAGGGGGAGCAAAGAAGATTCATAAGTGTAGAGAGAGTTTTGACAAGAGGCTCAGAAGAGACAGGTACTTCCTGTATGAAAAATATGTTACTGAAGTTGCTAAAAGACTCAGAGCAGAATTTTGTCCTTGAATATATATGCCACTGCTGTTTACATTAATGGGAGGTATGTGCCATATTCCGGTGATCAACCTTGGCATTTGCAGAGAACTCCAGCTAGGAAACCAAATGCTTATTTCATAGATATGCTGCAGTTATTATTGCTGTAGAGATGTAGACAAGAGCAGACCGTATAGGTCTTTTTTTATTTTAGAAGCATAACTGGTCTGTGACATGCTTGAAGAAGCCCTCTTAATTCTTCCTAGCTTCAGCTCATGTATTAGACTCTCACAGCACCAACTCTTGCACCAAAGCCTCTGTAAATACCCTGTCATCATTTTTCATTCAGGATGATACACTAGCTTTCAGAACATACTCTTACATTTCTAGGACAAAATTCAGATGTACCATGTTCCTCAAACGTGAAAAGACAGGGAGAAGAATCAACTGTAAAGCTTATGAAAGTATCTGAAATTTAGTTCTGGATTAATCTTGGGTTTTTTTGTGAAAGTCCAAGATATTTTTCTGTTACTGTAGCCATATGAATTATGAATGCATTCATTTCTATTTCATATTGGTTTAAAGCACATAAAATCAAAGATTTTTTTTATCAAATTCCACGGTCCATCAAGTTAATATATTAATTTGTCATAGGACACAGAATATGAACAGTCATGTGGGAAGAGACTGCAGAGTAGGTACAAGCAATTCATTTTTGAAGGAGAAAGGTTCAATTCCCTGGAGAGAGTATAGCAGGTATTTTGCAAGTGGAGGCATACTATCACTTAAATCCTCAAATACTTTTGTCTATTGTCTTCAAAAGTAGAACATGCATTAGCCCATATTAATTCAACCTCGTTGTGACCCACAGCGACATATCACTGTCCTTAATCTTTATAAATGGCTTTTGCACTCTGCACCATCAAAAACTTTCTTTTCGCTGATCAATACAAAGTGTATTTGAAAAGAGCATTATCTGCCTTTGAAAAGGCCTCCTGGACAATCAATGGTCTTCAGAAGCAGATGCTGATCAAGCAAGCATAGGCAACATTGTAGATAGCTAGTAAATATTGATCTCAATTCAGAAGAGGAAATTGCCTTGTAGTTGCAGTGTCTGACTTCATTTAGCCGGTAAGTTTACTAAAGGTCTGATTGGTTGATCTGATAAACACCATGATGCATCATCACTGATTCGTGAGCTTGTAGGGAAAACATACCTTGAAAGTTTTATGTGGGCACAGCATAAGACTAGTTTCAAACTAGAGTCAAAACAAACTTGAAGAATGTTGATTTCTGTTGTAAAAAAACACAGGTAATATTCATCGTCCACATGATTTCACAGTGGATTGAAGCAAGCAAAAACAAAAGCTCTGACACTGGCATATTTTATGAATCTGTACTCCTTCATTAAAAAAAGAAGTATCCAAATTAATCTGTTTAATCATTTTTATATACCAGGCAACCTCCTGAACTTAGTTGGTTTGAGAAAGTTACAGACTCAATTAATTCCTTTGTTTCCCAAGATTTTATTGGTAGAACGTGGCATCTCTGATAGCAGAAACAGCGTTATATGGTAGGCCTGGATCCAGACAGTACAACTCCACTAGTGCAGAGAGAAGGAAAGATGCAAAGGAACCTCAGCAAATGATGTAAACTTCCATGTAATACATTACAATAAAACTTGAATTATTCTAGATTTATGATGTTGTTTATGACAGAAATCTTGTTTAGTACTTCCAAATTGTGAGAGTCACATAATTAGCTGTCAGAAAACTGCACTGATCGTCATTCTGTAAAAGATATTTTAGTTTACAGCACCATATAAATCACAGAAGGTGTATGGTCATATCAAGTGTCACTGAAGTCAATAGGACCTAATTGATATTCATTGGCCTACCTGATCATTCCTTCAGATTACTGTAGGAAAGATTGTTCCTCACAAATGTAGGGCAAAAATACACTAATTTCAGCTCTAAGATTCAGAAGTTACTGCACTGGTAGAAGTGCCACCAATAGGTGATCAGCCCTCCTCACTTATCTAGTCAGCCCACTTGCTCTGGAGTAAGAACTAACCCCATAATCTCAGCAGTCACAGGATGGACCACTTACCTTTGAGCCAACCATAGTGCTAGGCAGGAACACGACAATACCGTGATGCCAGAAGTATTTTGTCCCAAAGAGCTATTCTTCATCATGGCTCCTTGCTGGAAGAATGGGATTGGACTGATGGAGTCTATGAACAACACAGGTACACTTCGAAATTTCCTCAGCAGAGTTGGAGTGTCAAAGGCGATGGCCATTCCCCTAGCCCAGCCTGAGGCTAGGGGAATTCACTGGCCTGCAGCTCTGTGAAAATCACCTTTATCAAAAAGGCTCAGATGGACTTTTCACAGACCATGTGTCTTCTACTTAACGGGAAAAATAAACTTGAAGACTACTTCCTGTATCACAAAAGTTTATGACAAAATATTTTACTCTTTTTATTATTTAACAGATTTACAGAGATTAGCTTCTAAGTAAGATTAGCTTCTAAGTAACTCCAAAAGACTTTGGACTCCCAAACGAATAAAGATGTATGTCACTGCACAGATAAAACTAACTTGAAGATTTTAAATATTTTTTTTAGAACTTAAGAAAGGTTGAAGTAAAATTCATTACATCAGGAATGACTTTGACCCCAGATTTTAGACCCATCTGAATTGAAAAATAATAATAACAATAAAAAAATAAAAAGGAAAATCCATACTCTTGAAACCAAGTTCTGAAACTACTTAGAGCCAAATTTTCTAGACCGAGACTCTAATTTTGCACACACAAATACAGTAATAAGGCAGGAAACTGCTCATGTACCATAAAGTTCTCAAAATGTGTCATTTGGTCTATATCAGGAGGTAAGTCAGGGGGCTGTTGTGTGGTTTTACAGCCACTATATACTTTGGAGGGTGGGAAGAGTAGCTTGGGCTGTCCAGATCATAGCTGAACAATGGATCTGAAATAGGGCTGTTTCTAGAATGTATGTGGAGAATAAAATATGACAGAACAATACTTCTCACTGTCAGTTTGTGGGCAGTTAAGAACAGTGCTTGGTTTGAGTTGACAAGCCATATGTGATAAATGGTGCATAGTTTTGTAGGACTGTATTTGCTCAGCAAGAGGTGAAGGCTTTGTCTTATTTTGGAAATGGAGTGGAATGACTTTGTTTTTGCAGAGTGGTGGTCTGATGCCAAGGACTATGGGAAGAGTTGTTTGTGAAAATTCACATACACATCACCACCATAATAATGTCAACCCTTTTCTAGCATTATTAGTATTATTTTGCAATAATACTCAGAACGCCCATTGGAACATAGACCACATTGTGGTCTATGTAAATTCCTGTATTGAGCAAACACATAATGAAATTGGGTTCTCTACCTAGTGGGAAAGGCTATTGTTGCATCTTTGCTGCTGACTCAATTTATTAAAAATATGTTACCAGAGAAAGGTCCATATAACTGCATTTGCCAACTACATGTGAACGTACATGGCTTAATTTATGTCTCCTTTGGTGCTGGTACTCATGACTGACACAATACATGTGAAGGAGGCCCATCAGAGGGCTCTTAAACTATTTTAGAATACTAATCAGTCCCTACACACTACAGCTTTTATGCTGTTTACAGTAGGCTACAAAGGCAGAAGCAAGCTGCAAGTGCAAACCTCAGCCAGGGAAGCAGTCCTTAGTCCCATACTGTTACCAGCACCCAAAAAATGCAATTCTAAGGGAATTACGTGCTTGCTAATCATCAACTACATGACTACACAAATCCTTAAAATAATAGCTGTTAATCAAAAAGATAATAATTCCTATTTCACGTCGACTACTGCTTCTCCCTAAGAGACCCCATCTTTCTAACTAAGCAGCGCTATTCAGAAAACCCCTAGTGACCCCAGCGTATTCCGAAGAGCTTGCACTGCGCAGGTCAGGAAGCATCTCCACCACATCCCAGGCCCTGGCCCTGCTGGGGTGGAGGCACAGGGCCAGGATGGCAACTCCTCAGTCCCTTGAAACTGAAAGGAATGGGTAACAAGGAAGTGCACTGCTGTGTAAGAACAACCCAGAGGAAGACTGCATCAAATCCATGTATTGGGGTAGCATTTAAATGATCAGTCACCACCAACATAACCCAAATAATGAGTAGCACGATAGCGCAACAAAAATCTACCAGACAAAAAAAAGCAGTTTACAAAGAAAGGTAATTTTTATTTTATGATATGAAATATGCCCATTTTAAGGATAACATCACATCTGCGAGCTGCTAATTCAGAGTTCTATTTCTTTGGTCCTGGACAAAGTAAAAAGTGAAGTTCAGCACAGTAACGTTTTTGGTTTAAAACTGACAATGAGAGCTTGATCCCCTGACATAACCGACAAAATCCTCTAGGCTTTTGCAGCTTGGTGGAAATGGCTAAATCTGCATTCAACTTGTTTTTCACATTTCCATCGTTGTGCAGAATGAAGCCTTGCAGAGCCCAGGGGACATGTGTTTAGCTGCCATTCTTGCAGCGCTTGTAGCATTTTAACTTGAAGCCCCTGGGAAAAAGCCACATACCTATTACTATGGCTTTGGAGTTTAAATTGTTAGTTGATGTGTCCTGTTTATCAAATCCAAAACGCAGTTTGTGCCTGAAAAATAAACCTGGCCCTGCAAGCAGAGAGGGTTTTTGGCTGGTTGGTTGTTTTTTAAATAAAAGCCTAAAGAAGTGGCAGTCACAAGTAAGTAATCAAGTATTTGTCTCTCTTGTCTGCCTCTGAGTTATTTTACACTTAAATTGACTCATTGCTGACATTGTAAGTTTTGCAAGGTACAGTGCTCACCTACCTGACCTTCTGTATGAAATATGCTTAGGAGAGTAAAAAGGAGACAGGCTGACCCATTCTCCATTCAGTGGGGTTTTTGTTTGCATGTTTGGTCAATGTAAAAAAACCTAAATCAACCCAACAAAAACCCAATACCAGAACACCTTTCCACACTCATAAATCTCATTATACTTAATCAAACAGGAGCAGTGTTTTGCAAGTAATAAGTCATTTCACTTTCCTCTTCAGCTGTTAACAAGGAAATACATAAAAAATTTATATATAAAAATATATTTAATTTGATATATTTTCGCAGGCAAGTGCATTTCTGCATGTTACGACGGGTGTGCGGTTGATTTTCATTAATATATATAAACTGCCATCCATTTATTGCATAGGATGTAAAAGAAATAGTATCTGACTTACACTGCAAAGACAGTCGGTATTACTTTTTTAAATCTAAAGAAAGGCCTTCGTAACTGAAAGGATTAACTTTTTTCAGTTTGTTTAAAATATCTCTTCTTAAAAAGAAGTCTGTTGTTATGAATGAGTTTATGTTGGCCAGCTAGACTATCATCCGGGGCACAAATGCTTCCTTGAGAGCATGAGACAACTTGCAACTTTTATTATGGTATTTCAAATAATGGGAAGTAACAGTAAAATGGCTGCAATAAACTCAGAGAAAATCTTGATAGGCAAGTCTGTTATGCAATGTGTATTCCCCTCGCTGCTCCTCCACTGGTGCCAAAAGCATGTCACTCAGGTAATTTGTTTTAGACCCTTAACAAGACTTAGAAGCAATTATTATGAAACACTGACACAACAGATCTCACCAACAATTGAAGTTTGACAGCTTGTGAGAAAAGTCTCATGTTTATGTCATTGGAGAGGTGATCCTTGTATGACCTCCTTTTTCACTGCGGTGAATGATAAACTATCGTTTTCCAGTGGTAGTTCACTATAGCTGAAGGCCCAAATGTGCTGTACTTGTAAAGGAAATTTTCAGCTGGTTCTTGGAATCAAATAGAGCTGGAAACTCCTTTGGTTCCTTTGACTGATCTAGTTTAGGCTTTATGATATACTCTGACTGGGTAGGGAGCTAAAAGCCTGACAGATATCCACACTCTGCGCTTTGTAAAGGACTTTAGAACAATTGTAAACAGAGAGGTATGTGCAGAGCTAATGCACACGTACTTTCTGATTGAAAATAGTGCCACATTTGCTGCTCTAAGCAAACTGAAAAAATGCACATGTGAGAGACGGAAAGAAAGAACATGTTAATAACTATTGCAACACATTTATTTGCCTTGAGGGCAACGAAGCTGGTGAGGGGTCTGGAGAATAAGTCTCATGAAGAGCGGCTGAGGGAACTGAGGTTGTTTAGCCTGGAGAAAAGGAGGCTGAGGGGAGACCTTATCGCTCTCTACAACTACCTGAAAGGAGGCTGTAGAGAGGTGGGGGTCGGTCTCTTCTCCCAAGCAACAGGTGATAGGACAAGAGGAAATGGCCTCAAGTTGTGCCAAGGGAGGTTTAGACTGGATATTAGGAAAAATTTTTATACTGAAAGGGTTATTAAGCATTGGAACAGGCTGCCCAGGGAAGTGGTTGAGGCACCATCCCTGGAGGTATTTAAAAGACAGGTAGACGTGGTGCTTAGAGACGTAGTTTAGATTAGTGATGTTTTTTTGCCAGAGTTAGGTTGATGGTTGGACAAGATGATCTGAAAGGTCCCTTCCAACCTAGGCAATTCTATGATTCTATGACTCTATGGTTCTTGTTCCAGAGTAGAAGTTGGATGGATAATTTACTGCTTTACATCATTCCAGCATCTGCAAGCACCCAAATCAACTATTTTTAATCCACATTTTAGACACAAGTGGAAGACAATGTGGTAGGCAGGACTACATACTCATGCTGCATGAGTGTCTCAAAACTGGCCTGAATTGATAAAAACTGCCATGGAGCAGCAGAATAGAAATAATCTTCAGGCAGTGAGTTTAAAGCTCCCTGCACTCCTGCACTTAGTCTGAATGGCACCAGGCAAAGACTCTACTTCTTTCTTTGCTGTTAGGTAGCTCTCTGGCTGAAGATTTTGGTCTAAAAAAAACCCACCAAAAATGCGAATCAAACCATTCCCCACCCACGCCCCAAAACCCCACAAACTTTCTCACAGTTTTATTTACCTGTGTGCTCTTGATAGAGTTTCTTGATAGAGATGGAAGCTGTAAAGAAGCTGTACACCAGGGAAGGTGGTTGGCTCCGTGTTGCACTTCATGCTGCACTCAATGCGAGCCTCATGAGAAATACTCTTCTACCCGCTATTAAGTTACACATTGGCCAAACTACAAGTCTTCCTAAAAGAATATTGTATCTTAAGGTTTTGATCACTTGGTATCTTAAGCATACGCTAATGGAAGAGTGCACTTTTTTGCTTAACGATTCTAAAAGGAGTAAGACTTGCTACACATTTCCTCTGGGTTACGAAGCCGCTTACAGAATTTCAGATTAAAATCTTTTTCTTTTCATGTGTGTATTCTAACCCTTCATTTGCATTGCTTGCACGACAGCAGAAAAACCCTAGCCTTAAAAACTATCTTGCTTCAATTAATATATTATGCAGCTGATAATTTGTCATGGCTGTTACTTCATTGGTGCTTTCACAACAACATCAATCTAACACATGTTCAGCAATTTTAATAATGGCTTCTAATCTCAAACAAAAGAATTTTTGTTTATACCCAGACTTTTCTCTGTATTACTGAAAGAACATGGCAGGAACTTCTTTCTTCCTTTCTATTTCCAGAAAGGAACAAAAGTGAGGTCATCATTACAAACAGATTAAATGTTTCTCAATCTTAGATGCTCTACGAGGCACTTTGGTCTCTCATAGCAAACAAGGACAATCTCATTTAACCATAGCTACTACCACAGCAAATCAAAATACAAGCAGGGCCACTTTATATCAGGGCACCAGTTATTACATGATAAAATCCTTTTTCACTTTGGGAAAAAAAAACCTGAATATTTAAACTATTTTTCATTATGTAAAATTGTAGATTACAAAATAGGTTAATTGCAATCTACAGAGCAACCAGCTGCGGTCACATTTAGGACTTTTCAGTAGTACTATAAAAGCATAAATAAATAACAATGATGAATAGCTACATTTTTGTTCTAGATACTTGCTGCAGCTAGTTGCAGAAGCCAGAACCTAAACTTGGGATATATATAGTCAGAATAGATTATTATATACTAATTATATAAAACCTGCAGCTGGTAAGTAAACTTAAGAATCCAGTGTTTACAGCATGCATTGACTGCATTTCACCACATCCTTAAAATGTGCTTAACATGAGCACAATGACCTCTCAGCCGAGAGGCCACCTAACCAATAAATTACTCAGGTGCTTCTCTGCAGGACCTGTGGGAGAGCTCGACCCACAGGACAGCCAGCTACAACCTGGATTCTAGGGGGTGGGACAGAGCGAGGAAGTGAAGGACTTCATGTAAGGTCCAGAAATGTGTCGGCATCGTCAGATCTTGCTGTGACACCTGGTCATTCAGTCATGGAACTGGCTTTAAATCAAATTGTAACCCTGTGATGCTCATCTCTTGGAACAATATGGTTACAGTGTGCTTAATGGAACCATTCTTGTTCACCCTGGAAAACTAAGCACACGCGATATCTATACACCTCACGCTCCAACACAAGTCTCACTAGACTTTGAGCCATCTGCTAACCAGAGGCCTGAACTTTGGGAGTTATCTTCTCTTTCTCCCTTTGTTTATAGATATATTTATGTTATTTATTTGCTCATTTGTTTATATGTTTATTTATTTGTTATATATTTCTTTATATTTATTTATTTGTAGTTATTTGTTTACACAAAGCTCTGCTAATTGTATTAGAGAAGAACGGACAAAAGCAACAATTCAACTTGAATGGAGTTTATCTAATCATCTGGGAAGTAATGGTGTGTGCCTGCTGCACCAGGAAGTTTCCAAGACGGAGCTGAAAAAATATGTTTGACAGAACAGCAAATTGGTGCAAAGTATTGTAAAGTAATTTTCACACAAATATATATTGGGGTACTTTAGTGACAGCCTGGCACACTTCAGTGGCACGCTGAAAAAATAAAACCAGTTTCAGGAATCTGAATCCATGGTCCTGTGATTATATTAGACATTTAAGATATTAATGCAATTTGACCAGTGAATTCCATGTTGAGAATGTAGCCTTCTGCTAACCTGGGGTCTTCGCTCTCTTACTACTACAGTTTATCATCCAAAAGATCTTTAAGAGGTCCTTTTTCAGTGTCTGAAAAAAAGCGCAAAGCTTCAACCATAGCTGTTGGGATGTCCCCAACAATAATGGAATACAGATCCATGACTAAATATGACCAAACATAAAGATTCTTTTGGTGCAACTAAGATGCAACACACCAGTAACTAGGAAGTTAAAGGTCTACAAGTTCATACAGGAATGATCCCTCTACATTACTGCTTACATTCCATGATGAACCTTCAATCAGTGCCCCTCCAAACATCTGCTCCCGCCCTTCTCATTATTCTTTATTTTATTTATTGCCATTGAAACAGACTGGATATCTCAAGGATATGAGGTGTTTAATGTCTTGCTCATTGCTGCAAAACAAGTGTAGGTTTGTGTAAATCACTGTCGTTAAGAGAAATGTGAGCACTCCTAATTGCAAACAATTACACAATAAGTGATGCTTTTCCTTAAGAAACCTATGAAGTGCTCACAGTGGAGACCGCGCAGCCCGCCCAGACTTCAGTTTCCCATGCAAAAGGGGACTTCACCATGGAATTGAGCGACTTTTATCCAGTTATTTTATATGGGTTGGTACATACTCATTCAAGTGCCTAGTAAGAATGCCCACAAATGGCACAACTTTGCAGACTTACCTGCATTCTTCTCTCACTGATTGCAGCAGCCAAGTGTTTTGTTTTGTTTTTTTTTAAAAAACAAAACAAAACACCACAAACAAAAAAAAAAAAACAAAACCAAAAAACCAACAAACAAAAAACCAAAACAACTCCCAAACCCAAACTGCCTTCTGGTTCCAAAGATTTCTCTCCAGACGTGGCACCTATTGACACATCTCAGCCATGCTGCCCTATGGACAGACAAAGCGTCTTGGTCTTCCAGGGGCATTAGCAGTCACATCTTTTATCACTCATTGAAATTCAAACAGTTTAGGTTTCTGTGCCATTTGCAATTGCCTCATTGATCCCTGGTACTTCTTCATTTCTGGAAAATTGCATTGCAGTATCACACCTGAAGAACAAAAACATTGTGTTTTCTATTTTTCTTCCCCCTAAGGATACAAGTCCAAATTGCAGACTTTCAACCACAAGCAAGAGCTGTATTCTTCTTGTGCAGCGCATAAACCAGGTGCTGGACGCAGCAGAACTTCTGACATTTTAGGAGTTAATATCACTCGTATGTGTGTGTGCATGCACTAATTATGGATCACAGCATGCACTAGGATGCTAAGCAAGTTCAAAGAGAATATTAGATCCCTGACTCCAGCAGATGCACAGCTCTGGGGTATAAGCAAAAATGCGTGAGCAAATCACACAAGCTTCCTGAGCAGCTAGAAACAAACCTGGAACCCTGCAGGCTATTGTTGGATTTGTAAAATTGACAATAGCCCCTGCAACTTGTAATTTACTCTTGTTTTTCTTACTATTAAGATTATTGTTTCAGTTTACTGAGCTCATGAAAATGTAAAAAGTAGAGGAGAATGCAGGGATTCTCTGCCGGTATTTATGCTATAAAATATTAACCTGTTGACACCTTGCATTAAAATGGATTCATTTTCAGATAGAGTGTAATAGTTCCATCTTCTTTATGTAAACTTTATCCACTATTCTAACTAAAGTGCCTTGAAACTGCTCCTTCAGTTCTATGTATCTAAATTCTGCTTATACGATATTTAGAATACATTTAACATTTAATATATACAACCCTTGCCGTTTGAAGACAACCAGATCAGGCCATATTGCTGGTGGCTGTGATGGTGCCTGACAGCTCTTTGGGCAGAGCAGGGCAGGATGGTTAAGGTTGGAAATACATAGTAAAGAGCTCTTTCACTCCTCTAATGCAAATCATAGATTTTAAGGCCAAAAGCAATTGTTGTGTTGTACCACCCAGTTCATCTTAAAAGAACTTCACACAGTCAGCAACAGGGCAGAGACTTTCATTCCCCAGTCACAGTGGCATAGAGCTCATTTGCAGGGCATCCGTTATGAGTCAGGAAAAACTGACCTCCTGACTAATAAGATGCCTGCCTTTCATCTTGTTTTCACAGTGCAGCACAATATCTTGGAGTGGCACATCTTCCAGAAAGACATCCAGTCCTGAGCTGAAGACACCATGAGAAGGTAAAGCCACCACTTTACCCCAGTAATCTGTTTCAAGGGCTCCTCAGACCTAATGTAAAATTGTGCACTTGATTTCTCAGATGACTCTGTCTTGCCTCAGCCTCCAGTCATTGGTTCTAATTATGCCTCTCTCTACCAGATTAAAGAGCCTTTAGTATCCTGCACTATCTCTCCCGACATTACTTTTACAGTGAGATCAAATCACCTCTGACGTTCTTAATACGATAAGCAGAATGATCTTTACGTTTCTTGCAGTAAAATGCCTCCTCCTGGGCCTCAAATAATTGCTGTGGGTCTTCCCTCCAATTTTGGGCATCCTTTAAAATGTGGATATTAAAATTGATGCATGAGTATACCTACATATTTGTTCATTATTTCATGTTGTTGTATTCAAGGAGTACATTCTCCCTTTTTGCCTCAACTTTGCCATTCAAAGATTCCACTGTCAGGATCAATTGCTTGTCAGGATGCAACTCGCCAGGCTGCAGCTACACACAGTGCTCCCTGGCATGTAATTTTGTATGTGCTTCCCCGCCTCCCACCCCCCATGAATGCATCTTATTCCCTAATGCATCAAGACTTGATCACCTAGACCCTGCTCTGTTAATCTCTGTTAATCCCCCCAGATTTTTTCAGCTGTAGATCTGTATGTACTTCCAGATCAAAGTCTTGAATACTTCTAGACCTGGAATCTTTTCTAGATAAAGGCCACTCAACAATGATCTTCCACTAACTTTTTTTGAGTTTTGAAATCTGCGTAAACTATACTCATATAACACAAATCAGGGAGCAGCATTGCCAAAACATGACATGTCCATATAGTGCAGTGCATCACCAAGCAGAAACCTGGCGATTGTAGATGTTCTGTTGTGGCTCCTGGTCATTACTACCAGGTACAATACTGTACTGAGTAGCACACATATGCTCCTAGTTTGCCCATGTAGCACCTCATTGACGCTACCTCTGAAGTGGCTGCTGATAGCTATTCTCATGGAATCGCAGAACAATTAAGATCGGAAAGGACCTCTGGAGATCACCTAGTTCAACCCCACTGCTCAAAGCAGGGTCAACTACAACAGGCTGCTCAGGATACTGTCTATCTGCATCTTTTAATAGCTCCAAGGATGGAAACTCCAGGGCCTGGCTGGGCAACCTGTTTCAGTGAACAATCAGTCACCTTTACAACATTTTGTTTTTATTCTAAAGTAGAATTTCCTGTTGCAGTTCGTGTCCATTGCCCCTCAACCTTTTGGTGGATACCACCAAGAAGAGTCAGGCTCCATTTTCTTTACGCCCTTCCATCACACATTGATAAAATTTGCCTCTCAGCCATCCCTTCCCTAGCCTACGTGATCCCATCTCTCTCATATGTCAGAGGATACAATCCCTTTAGGACCTTTGTGGCCCTTCACTGGTCTTGCTCCTGCATGTCCAAATTTTCCAGTCAGTCAGCCCCCCGCCTGTTTGGGTGGGTGCCTGGGGTGTCTTCCTCCCCAGGGGCAGGGCTTGGCACCTCCCTTTTTTCAGCTCTGGAGATTCCTGTTGATCTACTTCAAAAATGTCTCAAGATCCCACTTAATAACAGTGCAGCCATCTCGTTTATCAACCATTCCTCATCTGCAAATCTGCTGAGGGTGCACTCTGTCCCATCATCCTGGTCATTAGAAGATGTTAAATAATACTGGCCCCATTATCAACCCCTGGAGTACAGAACTAGTGACGAAATTCCAGCTGGACTTCATGCCTGTAACCCCAACCCTTCAAGCGCAACAGTTCAGACTGTTTCCCATCCACCTCACTGTCCTTTTATCTAACTGTGATTCATCACTTTGTCAATGAGGAAGTCACAGCTGACAGCACTGAAAGCCTTACTGAAGTCAAGATAACAGCCACTGCTGTCTGCTCACCCACCAAGTCAGTCATCCAATCATAGAAGGCTATCAGGTTGGTCAAGCATGATTTCCCCTTCCTAAAGCCATCCTGACTACTTCCAATCACCTCTTGTTCTTCATATGTCTAGAAATACTTTCCAGAATTATTTCTGCATCATGTTGCACACAATCAGTGACACTGACTGTTCTGTAGTTCTCTGGATCCATTTTATTGCCATTCTTGAAGATAGGGATGGCATTTGCTTTCTTCTAGTCACCAGGTAACTCCCCCAATCCCTATGACCTTTCAAAGATAATCAAGAGTGGCCTCACAATGACATCAGACAGCTATCTCAGCATTTGTGGGTGTATCCTATTGGTCCCAAAGACTTGTTTATGTCCTGTTTATTTAACTGTACCCTAAGTTGATCCTCCACAAAGAGCAGGATTTTCTTTCTCTAGACTTCCTCCAATGGCCTCAGGGCTGAAATCACGACGGGAACGTCAGAACCACCATATTGATCAGCCAATTGGTAGAGAATTTTGTTTCCGATCAAGAGCAGTAATGGGCACTTGGTGGAGAATTAAGAGAGAAAAGCATGAAAGGCTGTACAGTTTCTAGCATGACTGGACTGATCTTCCTTGAATGCATTCACTCCTTTTTAAAATCTCTAGTTAGAGAGTCCGTAACATACTCTTTTGTGTATGTGGTTTAAATCTGCTTTCTGATGACTTCTTTGTGTGCCCTCTAAACCTTGTACTGAAATACTGAAAATTTCTTCCTATTCAACCTTCTCCAAATTACTCACAATTTTATCAATACCTGCCACATTCCCTTTTAGCTACCTGTTTTCACAGCTGAAGGGAATGGAGTCTTTACTCACATGGAAGTTGCTCCATTCCTCTGACCATCCTTGCTCCCCTTGTCTGCTACGGAGACCAAAAATATGGAAAAATTCAAAAGGAAGGAAGACATATATATGGACAAGATGCACATCCTGATTTGTATTATGTAATCTAAGCAGAACGAAACAAACCTTCCCATTTTCAGCATAGGTTCAGGTGTATTCCACTTCTTCAATTTTTCCTTCTGTTTTTTTTGTCTTTATTTATTAATTTTGCAAAAAATGACTCCATTTGACTGTATTCCCCAATATGACTCCATTTGACTGTATTCCCCAATATGCTGGCATATGCATACAGTTGCTGGGAGAAGGGCATTGTTTTCTAAGTCCACCTAGAAGTATAGTGTCTGGCTTTAATTCACTATTCTCCCATGAAGGCCATTGGGAGGATTACATTTCTTTCTTTGCTATCCCCTCTTTCCTAGCTAATGTCTGCTGCTGTCACACACTGCTGATAGCAGCCGAGCGAGATGGGTAAAACAGATCAAAGAGAAACGTCAGCTCCAATTTTTGTCCATAGCACTGTAAAGTAACAAGGAGTTAAACAGAGTCATGCCATTTTTCAACATTTACATTTCATAGCTGGTATTTCTTTGCCATACATCCTGCATTAAACAGCTTCATAATACATAAAACGCAAATTCCTCTACCTGAAAGGAGGTAGCACAAGGCTGAATTTGGCTCTGTGCTTCAGAACAGACATCCGGGTGAAGCAGCCTACAGCAGCAGCACGCATAGGACGAATTTCCTTTCCACCGTGGATTGCTATTGCAATTCTTGACTCAGCCTTTGCGCAGATTCACTCTGGAAATCAAATGTGAATTTATTGTAGAGAACAAATGCAGAATATGCAGCGGCGATTTTCAGGTTAGATAACTGAATATAATCAGAGAAGGGACGTTTGCCTTTTCTACAGCCAAATCTGCATTCAGTGACGGAAAGGTTGTCCTAGGTGCAAAATACTCTGTTAAAAACAGAATCTATCACCACAGCATTAAAAATGTTACTTGATATTCACACAGTGAATAACTTCAAAAGCAACAGTAAAGGAAAATGAAAACAACCTCAGTACCTACAGTATGTAATGGCAGTGGTACTCAACCTATGGAATTCATTCTTCAGAGGCCTGTATAGAGCTTTTATCATGGGTCTGAGTGAGAAATCGTATGACATGCTGGCTCAGTTCTGTTTCTTTTCAGCTATACTGCAAACTTGTTGGATGATATCTTTCACCATTTCCTTCCATTTACGTATGTAAAGTTTCTTTTTTCCTTCTTGTAAAAACATACAATCTACCTGATCAATTACTTTGCCCTAAGACACAAACTGCAGAGTGCCTTTGGATTTTCTTAACTGTTTTTGATGAATACATTCATTCATAATTTTTAATAAAAATTGTCACAGGCATTTTTGTATTTTTGACTTGCGTGTCTCTGTGATTTTAAATGACTCTTTGGTTGTTAAAGGTCGAGAGCCATTGCTCTAAGGGGCATATTTTCATTTCGGTGCACGAAGAGTTATGCACGTCAATCTTTAATCAAGATGAAAAGTCCTCCTAATGCTTTCTGCTCACAAGCTCAATGCATAGCAAAAGAAACATAAAACAGAATAAAAGTTGCAAGTTTCAAAAAAAATCTATTTTGATATGTTTTCATCTGGCAAATCATTAGTAACTTCATGATTCATTCTGAATGATTTTATTCTCTGAAACCAATGTCATTGTTAACATGAGTAGTTCCTAGAGAAAAGCCTGCGTTGCCTTGTCAAAAAATAGTTTTATCATAAGAAGCAACTGCTTTTAATAAATAAGATTAGAATGTGCTTTATGGCAGCTTCTGATGAAAAATTACAAATGAAATTATGCGCATGGGAAACAATTCTAACTTCCAGGAAAAAATAACAACAGACGAAATTCTGGGACGTAACAAAAAACATGCATTTGAAAGCAGCATTTCTCCCAAACAAAAACAATAAGGAAACAGAATCTTGATCAAATCGAGAGTATAGCTATATATGCTAATGCAGTATGTCCCATATAACCATCACAGGTAACAAATACATGTAAAAGTCCTAATGCATACTGTAGCAGTCCTGTTGATTTAAAGAGACAGACCAGAGAACTCCATTCTTTTTTTCATGTTTTGCCTGATGCTCATGTCTATAAACGGATCCAATTTCTTATTTACCTAGGAATGGAAGATATTTTCTGTAATGGATTTGTAATTAGAAAAAAAAAAAAAGAAAACATTTGAAATTCCTGTTGTATTGACTAGTTTTGAAAACTCAAAGGAATGGAGTGTGTAGCGATATTTTTTTCTTTCTTATTTGACTGATTTGATATCTGTCTTTTATACAAATGACCACAGAAAACACATTTAAAATTTGCTTTGTAGTGTATGAAAATATGCCAGATTAAAATGCATGGGGTTTTTGCAAGTATTTATAAGAGGAGAACACAGGAAGTTTCTGAAAAAGAAAAATAAGAGAAAAATTGTGCTGAAGTACAGGAAGAAATTTATATGGAATATTCACCTAGGTTTTTGGTCAGATTAGTTTTGTGCAATCCCATTTTCAGTAAGAAAAATAACAGAACAATTAATGCAAAAGTTTCTCAGACCTTTTATTATGTTACAGGAAGATCCCCCTTGCTTTGATAGCAAAAACTGTTTCATTCTTTGGAACTCATTTTTCAGCAGGACTCTCAGGAAAACTGAAGGCAGTACAGATTTGTAGAGATGAATCTTCCGGTGTTGTCTACCTGCAGAAAACTAATTTCTGGGAGGTTTTCTGAATTTGTAATTTTGGTCTGGAATGAAGTTACTAATAACAGGTAGGAGAAATTGACTGCGTCTTTTTCTACCCAGGTAAAGTGGATTGATACACATTATGAAATTCTCTTACTTCAGAGAAGAAATTACACTTTATAGCATAGCAAATATTAAAGTTAGCACAGTGCAAACAATCTTTTTTAGCCTGAAATTATTTAAGAAAATTACTATAATATTCCCTCATAAGAGCATCAGTTTTGTTAAATATGTTTAATTGGTGAAGTCTTCCTTATATAATACATTTCTTAACATTCTTCCTAAATATTTTATATCATATCATCAAATACAAGCATTGAATTTTCTCCCCTGATGCTTTTGTACTTCTGTGGGAACAAAATGATTTTTTCAAGTGCCTCACACAGCTTCCGTTGGCTTTAGTTCCCTCTAAACGTTGCCAACTCAGGCTGCACAGATTTGGATCCTTCCTTTTGTACCTGTTATTTTCAGGCTTAACCCTAATTTCAGTGTTACAAAATTCAGAGCTATAAATAATCAGTTCATACTTTAACTGCAGAGGAGCTCTGTTAATCCTTTGAGAGCCACATCTTTACGTGCCTGAACGTTTCTTCAATACCTTATTTCCCGTTGTCAAGCTGTGATAGCCAACACACAAAACATGCATGCAAGAACAAGCAATAAATACCGGTTTGCTAAAACTCTCCCTCTCTCTCTGGTGGGAAATGCCTGTGTCCCAACTGGACGTACATGTGTTTTCCCATGTGAGACTCCCCTCTCTAGCAACAAACAATGCATGTTTGTCACTGTCATTGAACTGGCTAATCCGGGCAGTATAGAAGACGACTTATATATCACAAAACAACAGGGCTAATTTGAGTGACAATCACTCGAGCGGAGTGGTTTCTGAAGTGACATACTGAAACACCCAGTTCAGAAGTTAAATGTACTACTGCCTAAAAATAAGTGAATAGCGATGACAACGCACACCACAAAGAAAGAAGGAAAATATTAAAATAATCATCCATATGATTCCCAGGATGATGGCAAACACTAGCTAGAACTATAATTACAAAGAAAATCCTCATCAACAATGTCTTCTTATTAAGATGTATTTTTGTTTGTTTGTTTTTCCTTTTTTTCTGTAGAGGTGAGCCACTGCATTTGTCCCTTGATTACCTTTTTTCTGGGGGAAGAAACTAGTTGGGCATTCCTGCCCAGGGCAGACAGCCCTTCCCTGCCACCGACCACAGCCACGCTGACGAGGTGGCAGCCCGTGTCCTGCGGGGGGGACAGGGGGGAAGGCGACATACGGGGACGAGACGGGCAGGATGACTACAAGCTCGCCCCCTTTTCTGAGACTTCACCCACAGCTTCGGGTTTAAGACGGCAACCGGCACTGTCACAACCCGTTGCCGATGTCGTCCCCTCCGGCAGGGCCGGAGACGCCGGGCTCAGCGGCGGCGACAGCGGCCCCTTCGACGTGGGGCCGGACCCGCGGGGACAGGCGGAGTCGCGGCCTTCATGGAGCTCTTGCACCCCCTACAGCCCAACCGCCCGCAGTTCAGGGGGAGGCGGGGGGGGATAAGATCCCAACAACAATGCAAAGAGGGAAAAGAACGCCAAAACAACCCTTTAATGGCATTTCCTCAAATGATTCCTGTCATCCGTTATGAGCTTTTCCTCTTGTTCTAAATTAACTGCCGGACAGAGGGGCATTCTCGAGGAAGAGGAGGACGGGGAGGAAAAACTTCTCCGCCGGTGTTTCCCCGAGGGCCGCCCGCCGGGGCCGCGCTCCGGGCATGGGGATGGACCTGGGCCTGGGCCTGGGCCTGGGCCGCTGCAGCCTGGGCCCGCCCGGCCGCGGCCAGGACGCCCTCTCGCCGGCCGGCCTTCACCGGGCAGCAGGGGGTGGCTCTCAGCTGATCCCACGCCGACGGGAACCAGGCAATAAATAGGAGAAGGCTGGTTGTAGGTTGGTTAATTAATAAATAAATAAGTAAAAATACCCAGCTTCTAAGCCAGTATCCCACCCCCCCACCAAAACCAAAAATAAATAAGACGACTTGTCAGACTAACGCAGGGCCTGTGTGGAAAAAATACAAGCTGGGAGGGACACGATCCTTAAACAGGCGTCTTAGCACAGTGACTGGTCACACAAAGGACAGAGGGGATGGTAAAAGCAGCTCTCCTCCTGTTGTTAAATATAAAATAAAGGCGTGGGGTGTGTTGTCCACAGACTGCAGCACATCTGCAAAGAAGCCGTGAGGCACGGCTTGGGCTAAACTTTCTGTACGCTGGCAGGCCGTCAGGTATCTCTCACACACACACAAGTCCCTCACCTTCGCTGGGTATCGGTGAGAGGTTTGTAATCCGCACTAATGCCAACTAGGGAGCAGGACAGGCTCACCAGTTTTAACTCCACTACAATTCAGCAGCCTCTTTGCAGGCATCCTAAAGCCATTACGTCTATGTGAAATCTCTTTTTGAACTGTTTTGTGGCCTCGGTTGCACCGCGTAAATCTCATTTAACTCAATTAGCAGCTGTCGAGTGACTAGAGACTGACATGGATTAAAATAGCGAGTACTGTATGAAGATGACATTAAAGTGAAGGAGGCGAAGGGAAGGCCTCCAAATGGAAGGTCCAGCGTGAGGGCCTGCTGCCATTTTTAGGCAAGTTAGATTACAGGTGTTTCGTAGGGTCTTCCTATTTGCTCAGGTCACCTCCTATCCCTCACCTCAACAGTAAAGTCTTTCTACCATTTTCATTATATATATCCCCACGTATATATGGGGATACAATTTCAAACAGAATCCTAGTTTTATACAGCCGATTAACAAAATCAGTGTCTCTTGCAAACACAGAACAAATCATTACTCCTGTCTGCTCAAATCCATGGGTTTCCTATCTGTCTAGAAGTGGTGAGGTTTTACAGAACATGAAGGGAAGCAGAGAAGTTGTCTCCTTCGTACTCATTTGTCACCTGTGGTGGAGTGGCTTTTTGCTTCATGATGGTCTAGGGAGTCCGAGAACCACCAGAACACATCTGCTGGTAAGGAAGATGTAGGTGAGATCCACCATACTCCCCAAATCGGGTTTGAGTGCTATTGAGCAATGGAAAACAAACAGCGAGCAGAAACCATCAAAGTACTCCATCTTCTGACAGTCACAAACACTGGACAATAGGTGGAGTTTTTTCTGCAGCTAAATGGCCTTATATGGCTTTAGTTAAAACAATAAATACCATCAATCTTATCATTAAAAAGTCCAGGAGTGAGAATATTACCATCTCTTATTCTTGGTTTACTAATACACAAAAATGTATGAAGGATTCCCTCCCTCAAGCAGGCCTCCTCAAGATAACATTTCTTAATTAACACCTTAATTAGCACTGAGAGGGTATGGCCTGTAGTTTATTGGATCTATTTAGCTCTCCAAGCAGCTGCATTGCTTTTAATCAGCAGCAATGTTTCTCAGAAAGCAGTAACAACACTCCTGTTCTGAATATGCTGCAATATGTTTAATCATTTATCTCCCCGTTCAGCAAGGGGAATCCTACGTAAAGGCCGGCTTTATACCTGGGCTTTTTGTCTTCTGTGAATACCTGGAGTTTATGTTTTTCGTGACTGACAGTAAGAAATGAATCTCAACAGCAAAGGCTTGGGAAAGTGAAAAGGCTTGCCTCAGTTTCACTGCCTACCCAAAGGTTATAGGGACTCAGGGTAATGTTCGCGTAGTAGCAGGATCTTTACCTGCCCAGACAAAGACAAGGTCTCTTCGGTAACCTGATTAAAAAAATGAGTAAAATGGCATGTAAATTAATAGTGCAACGCAGCTTGTGTTTTAGCTTGTCGTTATCTCCAAATTAAATGGAAGACACAGCAATAATGTTTTGTTGTTGCTGCCTATACAAGCAAGTCTGAATTACAATTTGGACAGATTGCCACAGAGAACAGGGGGCTGCTACTCTCAATTAAGCTACTTCAGCTCTACCTTTGCAAAAGCAGGATTTGCCTCCTTGCTGCTAGCTTTGACGGGCTACGCTAGTTCTTAAATTACAAGTGAAGTAGGATGCTGTTGGCGGTGTGGCCATTTTCAGCAGAACAAATTACAATCTAGGGCTAAAACACAGCTCTTCTGAAATCAACCGATTTCAATGGGAATAGAACTGAACTGTATTCCTGCTGATAATTCAATGTAATGACAGTCCCTAATTTTCCCAACCACTAGAGCAGTAAGCATGTGCCCTGGTAATTGTCTGCTTTTGCAGCCAAAAATCCCACAAAGTCAGCACAAGATGTGCATATACAGTATGCAAGAGAATAGCAAACAGGAACCTGAGAAATGCTGAAGACAATAAAAGGCTAAAAACACTAAATGAATTTTAAAAATGCTCAACATACTATCCTTTCCTATGGCTTTCCCAGACAAAGTAGCTAGTACCTCACTGGTGATAAAGCTCTGACAAGTGTTAAAATCTATCCAGTCATTCATGGAAAAAGTTTAATTTATATTTTTATATTATATTTCAGTATCATTTTTCTTTCACTTTGGCTTACGCCACTTTCATTCAGTTAGCAACTGTCCTGACCAGATCAGGGTAAATGACAGAAACCAGGTAACGATTTATAAGGTTGGGTTACTAATCCCGTAGGAGTCTTACTTCAGCTGCCGTGCTGAGAAATTGCCTCTCAATAGACCCACATCAGAAATACTGAAAATGTGACAGAAAACACCAAGTAAGAGGGCAGAAAAGAACATTTGAAAGGAACGTGTACTGCTAGGATTTCTGGAACTTTAATAGCTTTCCACCTCAATTTTGGCCATCGTGAACTCAAGCTAAGAGAAAAAAATATATCTTTTTAATGAGTTTTACAACATGCAAGTTGCTTTATAACATATTACATAATGATGTAAGTGCCATAAAGAAGGTTGTGTGCTGCTCTGTAAAATGTATTAGATCATCAATATTTCTGGTTTCGTACTGAGGAATTAGAAATAATGATGAAGATTAGGGTTACAAGAATTAAAAAAATCCTTTGAATTGAGCCATTCAGCCATCCCCAGGGAAATACTAAGGAATTTGTAGGCTGAGAAAATAGGTAAGTTTATAGGTTCTCCTTAGGTGAAAGAAGTCATGTTAACATCATAAGTTTTATACAAACTTTCCATATGCTGTAGTACCCTCTCTGCTTACCCCCAGCTTGCTTTCCCTCACACCCTTATTGTGTAGCCCAGTTGGAAACAGATTTATTAAAAAATCAACTTTTACGCAGAAGGAGGTCAAACATCTTTCAGTAGCATGATTCAAAACAGGAATATCCATTTAATCCTCTTGCAAATGACAGGCCAGGAAAGTGTGCACCAGTAAGTACAGAGGCAAAGGAGGTTTACAGAAGAGCAATCCTTTCGCTTAGTGCCGTGTTTCCTCAGAGTCACCCACCCTCTGTCCCAATAGCGCACTTCTGCAGATGTTCTGTATTCCTGGAGAGGAATGCAGACACCTTGAGCCTCCTCGCTTCCAAAATTTTTGGTTTGCTTTTTTTTTTCTTTTTTGCCTTGTACGGACACGTGCTTTCAACTTTTGAAATACCCGTAGGACTGCTATGTACACTAGGCAATCAGCAAGCTAGCAAAGAATCTTTACTGAATGGGTCTAGGGAGGAGTCTTTTTGGGATTCTGGGTTTTTTTTGTCTGTTTGATTAAAGGAGTTCAATTTTTAGCTGCTTCTGAAAGGCCAGGTTGTCACCTAACTGCCCAAATGCAGCTTCAAATCTGGCACTGAGCAAGGTAAATCATGCCGGCTGTTAATAATTTCTGTGTTTCTTTTTTTAAATGGGACTTAGGTTTTAATGATAATGTGCAAAACCAAGACTGAATAGTTCTAAAATTCTTAAAAGAGGGATGACTTTGCTGGCTAAATGTAATGATTTGCATCCTATAAAATTCAGCATGTACTGACCACCAATTACTACTGTAGGTACACAAAAATGCTGTCTGTATCTATGGTCCAAAGTCAGGAACCATGGCAAAGCTATATTAGAAACTATACTTACTTTTATAATTTGAAAGCAGTCTCTAGCACAAAGATCTGTGTTCATTATGATATAATGAAAGTGTGTGAGGTATAATACAGCCTAATGAAATTATGTTTCAGTCTCCATTGTTTTAATTTAAAATAACTATGATTTCCAAATTCCTAAGCTTTGTTCAGAGTGAGAAAGTAGATCAACTTTTTTTTTTTTTTTTTTTTTTAAATTGCTGATTCATGTGGAAACATGGGAAAAGAGGTCTAAAATCTCAGTGTCTATCAGTGAACAAGTAATTTGATCAGGTCTAGTAAGTTTTCCTGTTTTGATAAGGGAAAAAAAGTGACTTTTTTCCATATTTTAAGCACTTTATGTTGCGAGTCTCCAATTTTTGTGATGAAAGATGCAGAGAAACTGCAGTAGGTAGAGAAGTTTGACTGAAGCTGCAGAAGCCTAGGCATCTAAAATCATCAAGTTAAAGAAGACCTAAGAGGTACAGAGAAGAAATAAACATTAAGTTAGGGATCAGAGAAATAAATCTCTTTGCTTTCAGCAGGGAGTGCAGTCTCCAGGCTGGTATTAAGCTCAGGAAGATAAGGCTGCTATGGATATATTCCTCATACATAAAAATTAAAGGAAGTAGGAGAGTACTGAAATGGCTCTTTAATGTGTAGCGTGATTATAAACTTTGTGCCTGGCCTCACAAATTTTCCTTCCATAGGTATTTTGCCTAAATTAAACGCAATAGAATAGCTACATACTATCCAAGCTTTAATTGTCTCATTTGGAAAGAGTGAAAAATCATATAATTTACAGTTTATTAGAAGAGTGAAAAGCAACTGAACCATTGGACACCTTGAGTGATTCTCCAAAGAGGAGCTGTTCCATACCTGTTGTGCTGTTCCTCAAGTCTCAACAAAGAGAAAATATGAATGGATTCTTGGATCTGGAGTGATGCTGACATTCAGGCACTAAACTTGATGCTGACTTCATTAACATTATCTTAGACTTGTTCATTTTGTTTTCTAATGAAAATTAAAAGATCCTCTAACACAGTAATATTTTGTCTTGCTACCAAGTAACTGATAAGCAATGTAGGTCAAGAGCAATGCATTATTAAAGTTGGCTGACATGTCATTTCTCACCTCATGGTTGTAACCACTTTTATGGATGTACTCTCAACCACTAAAATCCCAAGGGTATTTATTGATGGTGTTGTTTTAACCGTAGAGCTATGCTGAAACTTTTGTCAAATCAAATGATAAGTTGAGCAAGTTTGTGAGTGAGCTGGGAAGTTCTTGCTCCTGTGAGAGCATTATTATCCTTAAAACAATATTAAAACAGTTCTATGTCTTCCATGACATTTTTCAGTGAGTTTTGGAAATGCCTTATTATCTCCAGATATCTCAGGATTTATTTTTTTAATATATTCTACTAACTGTTCAGTACTAGGAAGAGACAGAGATTCTTTCTGCTTTCTTGAGCTCTACTGGCTGTCCTGGCTTGACATGGGTTTACTGGGGTAGGAGCTTCAGACACCTGCAGCACACCTAGACACCTTCTTGTGGATTTTCTTTCCTACATTTAGGAATCTGAACCCAGAGCCGAGTCTCACTAGAGGAGTCCCAGGTTAAACCCAGCATCGCTGAAGTTATAAACTTATCTTCTCAGTGTGGGAAGTACAGAAAAGCCTCTGATAACCCTGTCTGAGAAATTTTATTCATATAGTTCAGACAGGATTCATGGGATGGTCCTAGTTAGGGATTCTTTCCTTAAAAGACTGCATCATGCATGGGACGTGTTGCATAAAAATAGGTTTGGTTCTGTCCTGGGAGAGCCAGGAGATTAAGGTGATACTGACATTTGCGAATCCTGCAAGTTAAATGGTCACTGTTCCAGACAAGACACCTCCCCGTTTACCAGCTCCTAATGGTAATAAAGCAAGTGCTGAAAGAGGAGAACATTTTTTTTTTCAGACAATATATCCCATACCAAAAGAGAAAGGAAAGGCAAAGCAGAAAATTCAACAACAAATTTCCAGTAGTAGCTTTAATAGCTAATCGATTAAGTAGTACAAGGAAAAGGTTTTCTTTTTGGAGAATTGTTTCACCGTCTGTGACGAGATACCACGCTGCAGAGTTTGGATGGTTTCCATGTCAGTAGAAGGAGAACCAATGTTCTTGGAGACAGTCTGGCGAGACTAGTCAGGAGGGCATCCAAAATGCAATATACATACTGAATGCTTTTAAGGGACCATTTCGTAAAGCTGAAAATAATTACAAGACATATCAGGCCAGAGAAGGAAATCATAGACAAAAATGTAAATGGCAGTTTGGAACGGTTTAAGAATGTTTTACTAGACGTCAAAAAAGCCACATCTCCATATCTGACAGAAAAGGCTATGTGGATTTAAAAAACAACCTGCTTTAATGGGGAAGTGAAGGCAGCTATAAAAAAACGGAATAAAAAAAAATATAGAAACAAGATGAAAGTAAAGGGGAGGAGAAGTAGAGAGCACTGAATATAAACTAGGAACTGTACAAAACTGAGACAGAAGCAAAGAATAAAGGAAAAAAATAATCAATGACCAAAAGAGCTAAGGACAAGACAGAAGAGCTTGTCTGAAAGTAGCTTAGGAATAAAGGGAATCCTAGTAAAGGAACAGAGACATTATCAGATGGTAATGGGAGGTGTGTAAATATTAATACAGCAATGCTCTGTATTGTTAGGAGAAACAGGATGAGGTATTAATCATCTCATGATCGTGATCATGACATATTTTCCATCCCCATAGCAATGCAAGAGAATACTAAGAGGCCTCTAAAGCTGGGCATTTTGAGATCAGAAGCTCTAAGTAGCTTCTTCCAATAATTTGAAAGCATTAACTTTCTGGATTATTGTTGTTGCTTTTCAGTAATTCTTAAAATATTGAGTTTTTTCTGAAGGCTAGAAGAAAGCCAGTGAGGTACTGGTATTTAAAAAGGGAAAACGGGATGATGTTAGTAACTGCAGGCCTGGTGTCATGATAATAACACTGGAAAAAGATGGTGGGCTGGCTGATAGGAGACTTGATGTATAAAGAATCAAAAGAGAGTAAAAAAAGCTACTCTCAGTCAATATGGGTGTACCAGAAATAGATCTTATCAAGCTAACTTAATATATTTTTAATAAGATTACAAATCTGATTGCTAAAGATAATCAAGTTGATATGCAGTACTGAGATTTCAGTGAGGCATTCCACTTATTACCACACAACACTTTGATTAAGAAATGAGAGCGATACAAAATCAACATGTAATATATTAAATGGATTAAAAACGGGCTAACCAGTAAGTCTCAAAAAGTACTTTTAAGCGGAAATTATCATCAAATGCCTGTGCTTCTAAATGGGAACTGAAAAAATAGTTTTACACTTTATTCTGTTTATATTTTTATCAGTGATCGAGAAGGCAACTTTAAATACTAATCGATAAAGTCTGCAGATGGCACAAAAGCAGCAGGTACAGGAGATAATAAAGAAGACAAGTCACTGCTGCAGAACTATCCAGATTGCTTGGAAATATAGGGTCATTTTAATGTAGCCAGTTGTAAAAACCCACATGTACTCACAAAGAGTGAAAGACATGTTTACAGGATGGGGGACTGTACTGTATAAAGTGGTGATGATGAAAAGGACTCCTGGGGTGAAGGCAAGCTCAATGGGAGTTAATCAGCTGTACAAGAGTTCCCAGTATGATGCTGTACCAAGACGAACAGAAATTTGATAACAGAGCGCTCTTTGATCTACCAGACAAAAGTATAATAAGATCAAATGGCTGGAAGTTAAACCCCAGTAAATTCAGAGTGAAAAATAAAACACTTTTTCAGTAGTGAAAGTATATATATCTCTTGGAACAAATTTCTAAGGACTGATTCTCTAGCATATGGGGTTTTTTAAAATTTTTTTTGGTGACTTGCTTTTTAATTTATTAGATTATTTTTTCCCCCAAAAAAAGAGAAGAGACAAATAGGTGTGATTCAGACGTGGCTTATGTTGCAAAAAGAACAGAAAAAATCATTTAACTTTGTTCTTATTATTCCTGGATTCTACATGCACTTGGCTAATACCTTCATTCACACTTTTGGCAATGGCAAAGTTACCATCATTCAAGTCTGATTTACCTGTATGAGAAGGATTTTGTTCTTGGCAGGTAACTGCAATTAATGCGTCTCTGAATAACTACCACAGTTAATCACAAATACCGTATTTTCAAACCTGGGTGGGTATTTGCAGTGTTGTTAGTAGTGCTACAGGTGGCATTGTTCTAGAATTCATTGCAGTATAAATTGAAAATAGACTACAGTTCATCAAAAACATTATGGCTTCTCTTTCTTCCATTTTAAAAGCTTAGCACTAGGACTGCTAGTTCGCTTCTTTCATCTGTTTCTTGGGTTTAAAGTCCTTCCCCAAGTGCTTAAAAAACTTGTAGGTCCTAAGCACAAACTTCACAATGGATTTTGGCTATTTAAAGTGCTTTACTCAGCTTGCAATTCACAAGCCTGTGCTGTTTGACAGCAGGAGACAACTCACTATCCTCCCCTCCAGCCAGGAAATCCTGGAGAAATTTGACTGTGAGCAGTTTTTCCCAGAAACGGCAGGATCTTTCCAGTCTCTCTCCAAAAGTGACCAAGCCCCTGCTCCTCCTTAGTTCCCAGGAAATCACAGCGCCAGCCCTACGTAAAACACAGCAGCTCAAAATCTTTTAGCAGGGCTTCATCTAAAAATTTGAATCAAGATCCAAATTAAGCTTTTCAAATAAGGAATAAAGTTTTAATCAGCCACAAGTACTTTAAGTATTATTAAAAATCATGACCTATTTCCCTTATTAAAAACAAGAAACTGAAAGCATTTCGAAGTCATATTTAAGCCTCCTGCTGACATTGCTGTACTGAAATATGTTGGGGGCTTTATTACGTTACTTGGCTGTGTGTTAAGGGACATTACTGACGTTCTCCATAGTATATAAAATCGAGGAAACAACTAAAAAATGTTTTGGTTACCTCTCAGACTTGCAAAGAGAAAGTATTAAAAGTGAACACTTTAAAAAGTAAAGTATTTTCTTATTAGAAACAAAATTAAAGTTGTGTTCAATCTGCTATTTCAGCCTGCTGTCTCAATGTAGGGTGAGGGGAAATTAATTATATTTCTGATATCTGGAATCAATTTAAATAGAAAGAAAAAATCTAGAAGGAAAGAAGATAAACAATCCTGAAATGTCAGTTAGCAATCAGATGTGATGTAAACGCCAAACGAGATTCTGGGGGTCTAACCGTACCGTGCCTTCCTCTAATACAAATGAAAGGTAATCCACAATTATGGGCTCTAATTATTTAATAAAATGTTTATTTGCATTTCTAACTCTCTGGGTGAAATTCAATCCCCTGCACTCGCATGAAGCCAGAGTAACTGGGGCTCTATGCAATGGCTGCATAAAGGGACTGGTGAGGTGAAATTCATCCTTCCCAGTCTGAGGCTCATGACTACTACCCACCGCCCCAGTTCCCCAGCCAGCTGCTCTCGCCTGTGCCTTTGCAATGCTTGGTTGGGAATGGCAGTTGCAATCTCTCTGTGCAGTTTATAAGGCTTGGAGCTCTTTTCTGATGTTCTGTGAGTGCAATTTATAACTTCTCTTGCCCTTCCTTCACTGAATATCTATCCAGAGAACATGGTGCCCCATACTGCACAAGGGATTTAAAAAATAGTGAAAAAGGAGGACATTTTCCTGATTGCACCACACTGTGTCCTGCAACACCACTGGTGTGTCTTGGAACATCCCTGATTTCCAGGTGTCAGATGTAAGAGCAGAGACCTTTTACATTCACCACAAGTGGAAAGGAAGAGAGACATCTAAACAGAAAGCACCAGTGATATTTTCAACGCGAGTTTCTTCTCTGTATGTGTGAAAAACACAGAGTCTTTATTTTAGTATATTTAGTATGAAAATATGTATGTGTAAGTCAGCATTTGTTTTTTTATAAATATTTCACTGAGACAGGAAAAAGAGAGAACAAATCTATATGGCCTTCTGGTTTTGTGTGCATGTGTGTGTATTAAAAATGCCGAGGTAAAGAAGAACTGTGGAGATGGGCTGAATGATGAAGCTGATGATTTCCCTTCACGCTTTCATGTAAGAGCAGATTTGGATGGAAATCACACCCTTTGACAAGTAAAGTTTTTGTCCATTTTGCTGTAAAATGTGAAAGAGTTAAGAGTTGGAGGCTATGTTGAAAGTACTGACCTAAGAAGTCAATCGTGTTATCAAGTGCACAAATTAGAGGACATTTCTTGTTATCTTGCAAGAGTGAGACTTCCAGGCCAAATATTATTTCCAGAGTCACTGTTTCCTCTTTGACTTCAAAACCCCCATACAACAGCACATGAACAATGGCTATAGGGCTGGACAATATCTTGTTTCAGCCCACACGGAAAAGTTCTAAATACACTCTATCAGTTCTCTTGCAAATCTCTGACAATGATCTATACATTTATGTTCTGCAACAAATAAAATAGTTGTATCAGCCCATCAGAAGAAAACATTCAATTAGACCATTTCTTTTAAAGGAGACTTAAATTTAAAGCTCTTAATGTGGATTCCCAACTCTTCGAAAAAATCCTTCTCCTTTCTCTATTAGAAAGAGTGAAGGGGAAAAAAAGTGACTGAGTGCTTTGAATGAAGACTTTGAGCAGGCCCTTCTTAGGGAAAGTTGTTTCTTACTGAAAGCCTTAGTGAGTGTCTAATTACTTCCTTTAGAGCCACTTTGAATTGAACCATAAGATTCCAATGTGTATTGAATTTAAATTCTACTTATGGGCTCTGCTTCCTTTGATTCTGCATTTCTAGCAAGGGGAGCTCCTTACACCACATTAATCATAATATATGGAAGGGCTTCTGTGTTTGCTTCTGCAGTGCACTAAGTTGTCCCTGAAGATAAAAAAAATCCCCCTTGGAAGAAAAATCTCATTCTAAATGAAGATTTAAATTGAAATTATTGGAGAAGTTAAGAGGAAAAGATATGCCCAGTAAAATTAGAACAAGCATTTAAATGGAAGAGGGTATCTTTAATTATTTTCTTCCTTGGCATAGCAGAAAATCCCATGATATGATAACTAAGGATACTTTGGGGGGTTAAGAGCCCAACAGCAGAAAAGCTAATGGGATTTTTTTTTTTTTCAGATAGAGGTTAAAGTGATGGTGCTGTAACTAGGCTGTCAAACTATCTCAGCTCACCATCTGCTACATATTAATTTACAATAGAGAGATAGGTGAAGTGGGTGTTACTCTTCAGGAGCTATATAAATGTGTAACTTTCTCAATTAGTATTCACTTCAAATGAAGAATAAAATCCCAGGAATCTCAGACCACAAGCCAGGCAGTATTATGTTTAAATGGTAATAGTATATCTATAATATGCAGCTAGAGCTGCAGTGTATTGCCAAGAACAGAGTCCAAAAGGCTAGGCTAAGCCGTTTACCATTAACCTCCAGAGATTTCTTTGTTTTAAATAGGTATGCTAAATGGAATAGAATAGATGTGTGTTTCCAAAAGGCTTTTTTTTTCTATTTTTTCTTCTTTTTTTTTCTATTTTTTTATTTAAATGGAAGTAAAGGTTGCACTTTTAGTTTGTGAGAAACTATATTTTCTTTAAAAGCATTAATTCCCAGTTTCACCAAAATCAGATCAAGAAAAGGAAACAGCTACTTAAGAAAAACAATCTCTACTTTCTCCCATTCCTGTGTGAATCATACACTAGTTGAAGAAAAATAGAGGAGAACTGTTAAGTTTTGTGCATGGGGAGCCAGCAGCTACTCATAAAAGTGGGAACAGAGTTATCTTTCTCACTGTAATGGCAACACGGAGCCCTATCCCATCTCCTGGATATGTGTGGGATTTACTTCCTTGGGGCTAATTCCCTGCCTCTCTGAATAAGACTGAAAATCCTTCTCTTGATCTTGAAGGAAATGGTCCAAACGCTGCTACAAGCACACTGAGTGTGGGAATGTGGGCTGAGTACGGTTTGTAACTCGTGTTGGAGATACCTGTTAAAATGTGGTGAGGTTCTTTTGTGGTAATTAAAAAGTTTGTCTATATTATGATATAAAAAATATTGTCTCCCTTTAAATTCCTAGGTATTATTTTCCCTAGTCTCTTCGGCATTTACTGTAGCATGAAATATTGCTTAACAATTAGTAGTGCTTTAGTGAAAATGCTGATTAGACTTAGGCTAATCATAGCAGACCTGGCTTCGTTTTATGTTGAAAAATCTCTTAAATCTAAAAGAACGCTTCATCCCGAGTCAGAAGCATATTTATTTTCCTCATTCATTCACTGCCCAAAGAATATGGGATTTCCCACTGTACCAGTCTTTTTTGTCCCAAACCCAGAAGTTTCCCCAGACCCCCCTCTCTCCCCTTGAAAGGAAAATACTATATCCAGGGAAGAGGAGAGCTGTGCTGTAGGTTTCCTTATTCTATATCTCCTGTGCAAAGCCAAGGTGGTAGCGGCGTGTGAGCAGCAGCAGCAGCAGCAGGGAGGGGACACGGCTGTGACACTGCCTGGCGCAGGGAGCGTGGGGGTACAGCTCTTCTGCAGACAGCAGCCGGGATGGCGCGGTCCACCTCGGAGGCAAGTTTCTTTATAACACACAGCCATCTCCTGCTAAACGTCCAGAGCAAAGGTGGTATGCTCAGCCATAATTTAAAGGAGTGCGACATGAAGAAAGGGTTATGATGTTTAACTTATAGGCCATCCAAACGTTATAGGCCCAAGCAAGTTCCTATTAGCAATAACTCAAGTCCACCGAGGAGATTTGACATTCAAAACTGATGAGCACTAATCCCTCGAGCCCGCTCCGACCCAGGCACGCTCAGGCCACTTGGTAACCCGAGTGACCCAGGAGTCAAACCATGATAACCCTCTTCAATTTAAAGAGCAGCTTCTCCCCATCTGTCTGAGTTCTGACTCCGCACAATAAATTTCCCAAAGAGCATAAAGAGCCATCTAGTGTATATCAAATCAATATCATTGTGGCTTGCAGCGATATCTGAGGCTACAGTTCACAAAATAAACTAGGCCAGGGGCTGGATTTCTGCCCTTGGCAATCAATCAGACTCACTGGGTCATAGATTTTAGTGTAAATTAACACAGCAGAAACAATCACGCTCCCCAGATGATGATATAATACAGTATTTGCTTTTCTTTTCCCCCCCATTTCATTGCTCATGCTCGGCGGCTAAGCTGTACTGAACAAGAATAATAAAAAGCAATGATTAGAAAGGTGGTGGTAATCATAAAGCAGAACATTAATATTCTCCTGACAAATGTATATAAAAAGCACATAAAATATATACACAATATTAAAGGGAAAAAGGAGAGGGGAAATGGTGTGAAGTCACTGATGTCTCAAATACATTATTTTTGCTTAAGAATTTTAGAAGTGATCTTGTAAATCGTTGCAAGTGGTTATCATTTTCTTTCATTACCCGATTTGAATCCAGAGATGCTAAATGCTCCATTATTGTCTTCATATAACACTTCCCAGACACGGTGTGGAGCACACTGACGACTCCTTGCTCCACTTGCGATTCGGGCTTTCCCGACATTTACCTGAGCATTGCCAGCGCTTTTCCCCAGAGGAGTTTTAATTTTTTCTCTTCAGTTTGTCATTGTTATAGGAGAAGAGGCACCTAGTATTTCATGACACCCACCTTTACGCAGATCTCATCTTTTGAAATTTTCTCAGTATGTGCCACATATGAAAGCCTTGCAGGAATTACTATAATCTCTAATTATTCAATTGACGTAAGGCAGTGTATTGTATTTTCTGTCAGAACCTCAGGAAGAAATGTCAATGTTTTCAGCATTAGCAGGACATTTTTTGAATTATAAACACTCATAACATTATCTTATCTCATGAATCTTCTCAAAATATTTTACAGAAAGTAAATGCGATAGACATAAAGGAGACTAAGTCGGGTTCTTTAATTTTCCAAAGCCAGATGGAGGTTTAATTAATACAACAGAAATTTCTGGTAAGCAACCATTTTATTCTTTAAGTATTCAAACCTTTACATTGCTGTTCAGATAGTGTAACTCGAGTCAGAATGTATTTATTTGCAAAATATCTAATTAGATTATACAAACAATACTTAGTTTAGATATAATAAAATACTAATCTGTGTACAAAAGCTACATGGTATGGATTAGAACTGTGTGAGAATAATAACTACCATGCAGGAGTGGTTTCTGTTGAATAGTCAGAATAATAAGATTTATCAAATAACAGTTATAAGCAGGAATTCATTTCTTAGATTAAATTTATCCACGATTTTCTGCCAGAGGCATAAAGAAACAGAAGCTTCAAAGGTAGCTCACTTCTGAGATGATTGAAGGCAAACTATGCCTCCTTTAGTGACAAATCTACTCTTCTGTTCTCTGACTAAAGAAAGGAGCTGGATTAAGAGGCTGCGGAAGGGGAGCATCCCTTGTGTGTCTGCTGCGTCCAACTCGGGAAAGCTCCTAAGTAGTTGCTACAAAGCCAAGATACAGTGTAGAATTGAGGGAACTGCCGCCACAACAATGACACAGATACTCCCTTTCCTGTGCAGCGGGGATGCCAGCTGGACCAGAAAAATAGCCATTGAAGGCCTGCACGGTGTCCCCCCATGATAATTGTGAAGGAACCCCCTTTCTCACTGTCTCAATTCTCTTTTTGCTCAGTGGGGACTTCCTATGTGTCTGAGGACTTGTCCGTGGAGAGAATAAAATTTCTGAGAAAGAATTAGTGAAATTTACAGTTTTAGTGACAGGCAACTGAATGGTTTTCATAAGGTAAAGCAACCTCCTTCCCCCAAAAGAAACTCAAAAGCAAAAAAAACCAAACAACCAACCCAGCCTATAGGCTGAAGAAGTAGATTTCCTTTCTTCGTGATAGTCCACCCATGAACAGATGAGTTACAAACTCTTGCAAATTATTATTTTAGTTTTTAAATTTAGATTCCTCAGGAAAATTCTGGTTGTGTGCCTCTATATCAGCTGCTGTGTTCTGGCAGCTACTAGGTTGCCCATTTTTCTAAAAGCTGATGTAGGGCAAGGTTACCATGAGATATCAACAACCTTCTGTGTTTGTTCACGGTAATTCTATGTTTAGCTTAAGTAGTTAATTTTTTTTTTTTCATGTCCAAAATGTAGCAATTAACTGTTTGGTGCTACATGGAAGTTACTGTTACATATAAACTGCTGGTTTTTACCTCTTTTTTAAATACTTGAGTACTCATATGTACAGAAATTTAGCTTAAAAGATTCATAGGGCTCCGCACTCCATCTCAGAAGCAAGAACATAAAGTAAATGTCTCAGTAAATTTTATTTGACCCTTTGAGAATCTGTATTATGCTACAGATCTTAATTATGTAGTGGCAGGGTATTTTTTCATCAGAGTGCTTCATTCGGAGCACAGGCTGGATGCGCACAGGAGCAGAATTAAGATCTCACAGGGTACCATAAATCTCACCCGAACCAACTTGCTCTTTCTGGAGTTTGCCACCTAAGCATCATTCCTCTGACCTATTTTCAAGCACTTTAAAATAATAATTTTCTTGCCTTCATATCTTTCCTTGCATTGTGTCAACATAACGCGGGTCTCCATTTAATGATGTCTACATGAAACAGCTCTACGTCTTTGGAGTGCTACAATGATAGTAATCCCTAAATAGGAAGCAAATGCTATCTGTCAATATGCTGGGCTGTGCAACAGAGTAGGCCATATGAGAGAGGTCTGCATTACATCATTCGTGGACTTTCCAGGCTTGTAATGTCCTTTCAGTGAACCTGAACTGAGTGTTGAGCCTATAACGAAAACTGAAACCCAGGGACTTAACTTGTGGTTTAGGATTTTTGCACAGCTTCAATATACACATACTGGGAGTCATTGCAATAGGCCAAAGATGTGTTTCAGCCACTTGTGAGGTAGTAATGTTAATAGGTAAAAAATTTGCTTCCTAACATAAAAATTCTTCATTCCTCCATTTTAGAGTTTTTGTGTTATGTTTTGTTTTGGTTTTTTTCTAAATGGACACAGTACACTTGAGCCAGGCTTTTTGCAGTTCTCCAGTTGTAGAAAGCAGACATATATTGCTATGACTGTAATTATAGATATTATTCTATGGATGTGTGAATGTATGATTCTCTCTGTGTTTGTCTGTATGCCTGTGTATATAAATAATGAAAAATTCACTGGGCTAGTGGAAAGAGGGGGAAACACCAAACAAATCCTACAGCCCAGTGGTCAGGGTACTCCCCTGGGATGTGGGAGAATCCAGTCACAGTCCCTGCTGAGATGAATGTTAATTATGTATTGGAAGTAGAGCACTTCCAGCGGGAGAGATTAAGAGGTACCTATTCACTAGCCCATGGATTAAGTCACCTTTATGGGAGATTTGTGTTCAGAGACAATTGGGATTTGATCCTAATTCACTCAAAAGGTGAGCCCTCCTAGGCAGTAAAGAGCTCATCTCCACGGTGTGAGAGAAACTCTACTCCTGGTTGCTGGATAAGTTTTTGGCCTTGCAAGACAGATGGGCAGAAGCATCTCTTGCTTTTTAAGCTTGTGAGGTCTTGAGCGTGAGACCAGCATTACAGCTCTGTTTTAGCAAGACAGTGACAGCCCTTTATATGAAATTCTGGGGTCTTGGTAGTTTCTCTGGTAGAAACAGGCATGTAAGAAATGCAGATACCTCCAACATTAAGGAAGGTGGTGGTAGGATAGAAAGGAGGAAGGAAGACAGGAGAAGGAGAATCTGAATGTTATATTTGAGTCTCCTAAAGAAGTAGATGGTTTTTTTCTGTTTTCCCCCATGAATTTACAGCACCATAGTGTTAATTTTTCCCTTTCATTTCCATTGTACACATCTGGCCCTGTCTTCTCCATTTTCTGTGCCACAAGCATTCCACACCTGATCTTGGAAGTAAATTGCTTTACAGGACACTTTCATGGGACTCCCTTTGTGATAATGCTGCCTCGAAAGTTTTCTTGGTATAAGGCTATTCTTAGGCTTCAGTAGGCCAAAGAAAAGTCAAATCTTGAGGGGTCCCAACATCATGAGTCAAATGACAAGTTGCGGGAAAAAGTGTGCCAGGACGCATTTACTCTTTTTCCCACGTGGGTGAACAGCAGCTGCCATGTGTCAAGGTCCTTTCTTTTTACACTCAAGTCAGAAAACTTTCTCTCTTCTAAACTGTTTCTGTGCTTTGTGCTCCATGAACAATTGTTGAGATCTCTCTCCAAGCCCTTCCTACCTGACTTCCAAATACGGTGGTAGAGAAACTATAATTACATCTTATGAAGCACCTTGATAAATATCTACAAATGGAAATCTTTAAAAACAAAAAGGGCATTCATCTTTTTTAGATTTGGCATGCAGAGGAAAACCTCATAAAGCCAGACTGAAGAAGAGCTGAATGCGAAACACAATGGAAGTCCTCATATTTCTACCAAACTACCCCGATATCTTTCCTCTGTGGATTTATTTTTAAATTCACTATGGCATTTAAAATATTCAACTGGTTAACAGAAAATAGTTTATCCAAATTGTATCTTTTCTTTTGCTTCTAATCAATAGAAATACTTCCTAATTACAAGAAAAAACAGTTGCCAGACTGGTTAAATCCAGGCAGATCTTTAAATCTTAAGAGAAAACCTGGTGCTATCAGATTTTAATCCTATTTTCCAAAATTTACTTATATTCAGATAACTCAGATAATCCTTAGAAAGAAAAACAAATGCTTGTTTTTTACAAGACCCAGACTTCCAATAAATCATTTTGGACTGAGGCAATGAAAGCAATGCCAAACTGGGTTAATTTGGGGGTTGGACCCCATAGCTAAGTTGACAAACAGCACTGAAATTTAACTGGTATTTTTTTCTGTGCATGCCATTTTTGTTTGGTGGCTGTAAGGGTTATTAGCATGGCTTGTTTCCTTCATGTTACTGCTTTTCATAAAGTTAACTAGTAGAAATGGTGCCAAGAAAGAAAAAAACAACCCAATTGGTTCATGATTTAAAGTAATAAAATGATACAGTATTAAAATAGCAACAATCCTACTCTTACAAAATTGGCTGGTGCAAAACTAGACTAGTTGGTTACAAACTGTATGCAAAATACAAGCCAATAAAGAGAAAGGCATATTTGCTCATTGTTTTACTGAATGTCATAAACAAGAACAACTAAAATTCTGGAAAGTAATGCCCTGCTTGTTTTTTTAAGTAACGTTAAAAAGCAGCTTAACTTAAATGGTATACCATGAGAAAATCATTTCTAATTATTTTAAGTAATATTTAGATCAATTCATAGTAATCTTATTATCTTTCATGTTTATGTCAGTATTAGATTACTTTCATGTTTGTTTAAGCTCTTTTGCTTTTTAGAATGTCTGTTTCAAAGGCAAATTGAGCACAGTTAAAATAATCAATGTCCTTTGTGGTTTCAGCATATGCAAATAACAACAACAGTTGAAAGGAATCTAGTGCTTTCTTATACAAACTATTAAGCTTTTACTGAAGAAAAGCAGAATTATCTAGCTAATTATATCATTCATTATTGCTACCTGCATATCGTCAGTAACTTACAGTCTATTAAAGAAAACTACAGTGAAAGAGAGATGTTGTGGGACAGAATAACAGCTGGGCAGACTCCATCCCTGTACAGCATTGCTCCAAAAATGTTCTTTATTTGCTCATGTGAATTAATGGGAGTAAACAACAGTCTGGTGCTGAAATGACTGGATTTCACCCGGGAAGATCTGCATTCCCTTTCTTGCTCTGCCACAGGCTTTCTGGATGACCTTCGGTTGATTATTTTGTTGTTTCTGAGCTCTGGCCCTGAGCTAAACGGGGCTGGGGCGCTTCCTTCCTCGTCTCCTTTGCCTACAGCTAGAATGTAAGAAAGAGGGGTGGGGGTTATATCTGCGCTTTGCAACGTGCTGGTGTGGTGCGCAGCCTGGTAGGGCGCCCGTCTTGGCTGCAGCCGCTCTCCCAGGTTGTACAGTGAGTAATGATACTAATCCAACAGGCCGTCTGTACATGAAAGCACTCATTAGCTTCACTAAGATTTCCACCGGAGCCGTAATTGCAGCGGTGAAGTGCTGACAATTTCTCAGCATGGGTCACCTTCCAAAATGTTTAATGGGAGTGAAAAATACCTGAACTAATTGCTAGTGTCTTATTCTTTGTTGTTTTCTCTTCGCTTCTTCCTCTTGTGCTTTGTGCCTGGCTGTCATGAAAGGAAAATGAACATTTTGCTAGGGCTCTAGGGGCTGGCTCCATTGCAACAGAAGAAGCAATGGGTGTCAAGGGGTGGCAACTCTCAACAGGGCGCTCTCTACTCCCAGTCTTCTCCTTATTCAAAGAGGTGAGATGTGCCCGAGCTATGCTGCGGTTCCTGCCGGTTTAAGCATCTAGAATTTTTACTGGTAGAAGAAATCAAAGTATGGCAGGAGAGGGATGAAATGCATGTCCAAGGCACAGCTGAGCTTCTCCTAAAGGGACTAGGCTAAAATTTTTTAAAAGTCAGCCTACAGGTTTTTGCTGCTTCTCCGTCTCAAATGTAAGCAATGTATGTCCGTTGCAAGATACCATACTGTCATAATATCACATGGCTGTGCAGAGAGAGCAGCTATGAGATAACACTTTGATAAAAATAAAATATTAAATAATCTTCTTGATTTTAAAATTATTTTGTTAATTGGTTTTTGCAGGAAGGAGGCACTTCAAATTACTCTCTCCAAAACAGGTAGTAGTAGATTGTGTTGTCTTTTCATAGCAGCCATCTTTTTAAATTGCTTTAAAGTTTCAGCTACCTTTACATAAATCAGTCAGAACCTTTTTCTACTCTGATAAAACAATGAGCCTTCTTCCAATATCCACAGGTCAGATTTGCTGCATAATGTTGGTGTATGGCAAATTTGATTGATTGTGTTCAATGGTAATACTGGTATAACATTATGTAAGCAGACTAGTGCATTTTCATTTTATCAAGTTTCTCTCTTGCAGTTTTAAATCCTGGACAGTAGCTCAGACCTCAGACCATTCGGTAGCTGGAGATAAATACAAGGGTAATATTCATCTCAGTGGTTTCAGTATGTTTCAAAGAAGAAGGTAACTTTTGGGCTTGTATCCCATTTGCATCATTTTGATGAGCCCTGCTGTAAATTGATTTATAGAGTTCAGAATTTTCAGAAGTACACTATGTGTTGAAAGCTACTGATACAAGTAGGAGTCATTTAACAAATCTTTACAGTCTTCTGGTTCTGATTCTTTCTCTGCTTAACGGGATTTCTAATTCTTTAGCTTCAGGTTGACCAGATGAGTGTGACACTTCCCATCACTATGTAAGAACAGTACAAAACCTTCACTTCCTTTTTAAAAGGTGTGTTCATGTGTGTAAAAAAAATGCTTGGTAACTGTAGCTGTGTTTAGCCAAACTGTCCAACTTTACAGCAAAATCACTCTCTTTCAGTATTCATGTGTATTCAGATTTAAGGCGTCAGGTCACACCACTGAAAAAAAAAAGAGTGGAAATTCCTACATGTGCAAAAGATCCGTCCTTCTTCCAAGAAGGGATGTGGAGCAATAATACAGAAACTGGAATCTGACTATTCCAAATGAGCTCCAGAAGGATTTCCTTCTCACGAAATTTGAAACGGGGGAACCTGTTCCCTCAATTTCTTGCCCCTGTCAATATCATGGCCAGTTTGCAGGAGCAATGGCTGTGGGACTTCAAATTTACAAACCTCCAAAAATTCTCTTTGCTGGGTAACAGTGGGATAAAGAGGCCCAAAGGAAAACATGATGACCTAGGCAGATATCAAAACAAATGAAAATTTGAAACACTTAGAAGAAATAAACATCATGTAGGAATCAACAAGTCCACTTAACCTTATAAATGCACACTAGAAAATCAATAAAAGAGAGGGTTTTAGAAATTGTAAATTAATTCTTTCTGCTGTAATGGATTGCAGGAAAATTATGGGTATCATGGACTACTCTTGAAAGTTCATGATGTGAGACAGAGGAGAAAAAAGTGTCTGGAACACTTGAAGAGCAGATTTTCAATAGCCAGTCAGGCTAGAAACAAGGAGTTATTACTACAGAATTCAAAATATGTAAGCCCAAATTTCTTTTCATAAAATATTTGTATTATGCCAACAAAGAAATCTGAAGATTAGAAAATACTGAATATTTTGTGATATCCTGCATGCAATTTGAACTTATTTAGGACAAAAATGCTCTCTTACTCAACCTGTTATAGATGTTTTAATAAAAAAAATGTAGAGGGGAAAAACATGTGTATAAGAATCAAAAGGAAAAACTATATATAAAGAAACATTATTTAACTGCAGACTTCAAGGCATACCAAAAGGCAATGAAAAGAGAAAGTGGGGAACAAAGAAAATAAATATTTTGCAATTGGATTGTTCTATATGATAAAAAGAAGTGTTCTTAAAAGAGGTGCAATGTTAACAAGCCCAAATACTCAGAAAACTTGAATCTTTCATTAGAACTACAAACTGCAACAGTGCATTTGAGTGACTGAGCTTCAGTGGGGCCAAGAATTTATTTCATGTCTCAAGGAACACCAAGCAGCAGTGAGAGTCCTTAAAGAAAATTATCAGCAGAAGAACAAAATTTTTTTAAGTGTTGCCAATTTTCATGATTTTGTTGCAAATAGTGAAGTATTTATTGTACCTTTCAAAGTTTATATTTCTGGAGTCGGACTTTTTGCTGAGAATCTCATCTGACAATTCAAAAAAAAGAAGTTTTACATGTGGAAAATATTTTTCATTCTTTAGAATTTTACTTTTTTTTACTTCGGTCTCATGAATTCTGAAAGCTTGCATTTGGCATTGAGGGAAGACTAAGAATTCTATAAAAGGTTGCTTGAAAACCAGAAGACTAAGAAGCTAGTTAATGGTTAGCATATAATTTAATAATCAGCCTTCATTCCAGACAAGACTAACTAAATGTTATAGAATAAAAGAATAAGGGAACACTTGATTTGTTCGAAACATAAATTTTAAACAAGTGCAAGGAAATAATTTACTACTTTTGAAATTAACTTGTGTGATTCAGTGTTGCAGTACATTTTGACCTAAATAAATACCTTATTTATGTGTATAATTATTATCTATAAAAGTATAAATAGCTATAAAATCATAATTTTATTAAGAATACTTTTCTGGTATTGCGCTAACTAAGGTAAAACTAGGAGTGTTAGTCATACTTATATTTAGAAAATAAAATGTCCCATTAGTCTCAGAAAGAGTGAATTATTCTACTGTGATAGAACATGGGAATTGTAGCTATTTTTTGATGCATTAAATGCTAAGCATTTATCCCAGCTGACTTCAAGTGCCCAGATGTGTTATTCCTGTCTTCCTTCAATAGCAAAAAAAAAAAAAAGATTAGCAGTATTTCAGATCATGGCATGTGTTGATGCGTGCTGTGAAGGTAGTTATTCCTCTCCATTGCAGTGGGTCTAGGTTGCTTGCTTAGAAGGTTTGACTAGAGGACCTCTTGAAGTCCCTTCTAACCTAACTTACCCTATGAATTATTCTATGTTCCTTGGTCATCTTAACCAAGAACCCAAAGGCATCATCCGCCTTCATAGTTTAGTTCAGCTCCTGTAATTTATCTTCCAGTTTTCTGTCCATTCTGTGCGTTAGTTCACACGGAGCCAGACGACCTGGATGAAAGAAAACTGGAAGATGCACTCTGGGATTGCATTTATAGAGTGTTACGGATGCAACAGGGCATTTGGTCCATGGGACTGCATTGGAGCTACTCAAAATTAAAGCACACTGGAAATGTGTACAGTGAGGATGTTGGTCCACAGTGCTCTGCAGATTTACTCATATTGGTCTGTGCTATTTTTTAATGCGGACCCAGTTAGAGCTGGTACTAATGAATCCAAGCCTCCAGGCTCAGTGTATGAAAAAATCCACAAAACACAGACCAAACACTGTTACAAAGTCATCTGAAAGTGAATATGCAGTGAGCTGATTTACTTCACTCACGTTTTAGAAGAACCTTCAGTCTGTTTGCACAAGGAAGAGTGCAAGCACCGAAATAGTCATTTAGCAGAGTTCATAGAGGACCACAGAAATAATTTAGAACAATGTTACTAGAGAGTTATACAGTTTTCAAAAGATTAATTTTCTTTTTTTATTTCTTTCTCTTGGAAGTTTTACACAGACTCCGTACAGCTATGTATAAATAGTATAAGTATCAATATATATTTACTTAACCTTCTAGAATAGACATTTTTTATGCAAAACATAGCTACAATTATTGTGAAAAAAAAAATAATATTGACAGCATTTGAAATAAAAATGCCTCATTGTTCAGGTTACCAGCAAGACGAATTGCTATTTCTGATGAATCTATTTTTAAGACGGTCCAATCCACAGAAATAGATTACTAGAAGTCATGCATAATGCTAGTAAACATTTAAGATCGCATGCGCTCAAGCTTTATCTGAAAAAGTCCATGCTTAGTGTCGCTTTTCAAAAAGAAGCAGTAGTGCTGAACGTTTTACTATTTCACCTCTAAAGTTACTGGACCGTGTCAAAGTAAGAGCAATCAATATTGGTTAATAAGCCAAATCTGTGTTATTAGTATTCTTTACAACCTTGACATACTTCATTTTATGTACAGATTGCCTATGAAAACTTGGGCTTATATCTTGTCTAGACAATGCCTTACAAGGCCATTCAAATTAATAATGTGCCAGAATTATCCTATGCTTAATGCAGCTGTGCTCTGTATTGACTCTGAAAATTAAATTTACTTCATGGTGCCTATTGACAGCTGGGTCTCAAGCATATTTAATGGATTTGAATGGAGTTTGGGCTATGGCTTATGCCTCCAAGCAAAATGTTGATAGCTAATAATTTTCATTAAAAGTGAGAGCGTTTATCTATAAACGTTGCATTTCTCAGTATATGAAGTCAGCGTAAAAAGAAGTTTAAGATCACCTTTCAGTTCACTCAAAGCACCCAGAAGGAATCAAGAGAAAAGGAAAATAACCTGTTTGCTGTCTTTAAATGCAATTCTTTGGCTTATTAGCAATGTATTTGCAAATATGTGGTAAGGGAATCCTATTCTAGTGGAGAAAAATAGCTTTAGTTCCAAGAAGGCAGAGACAATACCTCGAGTTGCATCTGAACATAATGAAAAAACTCATGCATAATATATTTATTGACAGCCCTGGAAATTGAACTTCTTTATTTATTGACAGCCTAGATACAGCATAGACACTGTAAGTTTCTTTCACTGCTGAGACAACATACTTTTTACCTGGACTTTACCTGAAACTACTTTTTCTGAAGGGAATAGAATTTATTCACCATATCCAGTTTTCTTTGGATTGTCTATGAAATGTCAAAAAAAGGTGCAGACTAGTACCAGTTCTTCTGGTCACTTTTCTACTCCAGAATACGTTCTCAAGAGACACGGAACAGAAATTAATTTTACTCACTGCTAATGTGAGACTGACTTCTGCCACTAAATCTACAGGTAGATAGTTACACATCTAATTACTGGGAAGGTTACAAGCCTCTTAGGTAAATAACCAAACAACTTACTTTTTACAATTAGTATCAAAATTGATTTTTTTTGTTCTAGCAGCCATCAGATAAGCAGGTAAAATTGACTTCCCCCCCCCCCCCCCCCCCGAACAACTGAGAATTTTTTGCCACACGTCTGTGGTAGAGTTATAGTGCAAACGGCAGTATTTGCTTAAAATAAGGCATAAAGGCTGCATGACATTCTTTATTCCTGATGTCCAGTCCTTCTTAAGTATGAAGTTATTGCTTTAAAAAAAAGTTTTGACATTTCTGCCATTTTTAAGCACAAGAAGAGTGAAAAACATGCGTTCTAACTTTCAGGTGATAATAAACTTTCTTGGACAATATGACAAGGGCAAAATATTAAAGCTGGAAAATTGAAAAATGAGAGGGTAGAGCTCCACAATGTCAGGCTGCAGGCATGCAGTGCATTTTGCTCAAGACTGTTTCCTAAACTTAGAGAACAGGCAGCTTAAGGAGGACTGCACTGAACTCCAGCAGAAATCAAAGCAGATCTGAAATTCAGATGCAAGTGCCACGTGCTCTGGCAGGTTTTGTGAAGTCCACTAGCAGATACCCTGGCAGTTGACCTTACATGCCTTCTATTTAGTACCTTCCAAAATGCATCATGCGCAGTACAAACCACTGGAAAAAAAAATTATTTCTTTTTTTGCTTGTTTCCTCTCTTTTGCTACAGACTCTAACACAATCTATGCAGAAGACTATAGTAAGATTAAGAAGAAAGAAGAAAGTGTAATAGAAGGAAGAAGTAATATCTATACAGATATATAACAGAGAAATGTTATATGTACGCACACACATATATATACATACATGGAGATATACATGCAGATAAAGATAGAGAATAATACATAACCCAGAGAAATAAAACAGAGAAATGCATTACAAATAGAAAACAAATATGACACCTGGCTCAGCTTGCTAGGAGCTGTCAGAAAGAACTGCAGTCTCTGACTCACATCACAGACAGCAATGATTAAAAAAAAAAAAAAGGAGTCGTAGTTTGATGTAGAAGAATGTTTAAAAGATTAATCGAAGTTGCAGGGTATAATATATATAAAGATTAAGGATGGGCAGTGACATACAGGCCAACACTCTGCTGAATTGCAATTAAAAAGAGAGCAAGAAAGCATGACGTTACCAGCTGGCACGTTCCTCCATAGGAGGGAAACGTTGTGTGACATTCCATGGTCTCAGATGAGACATGTGCTGTGAAGCAAACATACAAAGGCTTCACAGATAACCTCAATTTTCACATTTTCTTCTTTTGGATGGTTCACCTTACAGTTCAAGCATTTTAGGGATCAATATTGTCTTTAATTAGGAATGGGGGGTTTTTGAAGATAAATTCCTAGAAAATTCTTCCTCTTGGACTATCCACTGAATTCACTCCTGATGAGAAGGGGTTTGCCTCCTTACAGAAGAAAATTAGGTTGTATACCACGAATGTTTCATATACCCCAAGATTTGAGAGATCTGATTGAATTTAAGAACTTTTTAAGCTGGAATCCCATGACCGCAGCCCCACTTTCTGATGACACAAACTGACTACAGTTGTCTTTCCTTCAGCATTTTCTCTGGCAGAAACTGGAAGCATAGCGTGCCTCTTCTGACAACAGCTCAAGGATATGTCTTTTATCCTCTCTGAGTTATTTTGATTGCTGGCAGTCCTCCTACACATTTTGCCTTTCCCACAAGCTGCACAGCTTTATGCAGAAGTCCAAAGAGCACAATCCCATACCTCTTTTTGACCGAGAAGTATTATTTGTAACCTGAAATGTGTGTTTCTTCTTACATTAAAGAAATAAGAAACTATTGACATTCATCTTATTGGAAAAGGAGCACCTTTTAACGCATGAAGACAAAAGTGAATGTTCTTCAATACTCAAGGTGAAACAGCAGTCGGACGATAGATATATTCTCATTTTGATAAAATGTTGATCTTGCTAATGGTGCTTCTTGATGATGAAGGTTTCTCTTCCTGTGACTCTAAGCAAACAAAAGAACAAAGGTTGTTTCAGTAACACTGTCAGAAATGTCCAAATTGTTCGGTTAGGCTTTCTCATTCTTAAGGTGAAACCCAGGAAACTCAGCTAGTCTTCACAAACACAAAAGAAAGTCACCATTTTTTTTTCCTTTTTATGCACTTACCTTTAGAAATGTATCAAACTTTTCAAAATTGTCTCCCTAAAATTTTTGCCACTGGACAAAGCACATCATATAAAAGTGAAAATGTGTCTCAAAAGAGTACTTTAACAGTAGATTCTCCCTCTGCAAATGCAGCAGGTTTTTTTCCACCTTTCCTTTTTCTTTCATTCCCTTCTCTCTCCTTTCTTTTCTTTCCATGGGGAAAAAAAAAAGCCCTGTAGTCTTTTGGGGCCTACCTTGTGGTGGAGTGATAAAGTAGGACTACATTTTATAGATTCCACACATTTTAAAATACAGGAATTGTGAGTCATATACTCGGCTCATGGAAGTAAGCCTGGTTTTTAAATTTTACACAACAGCCATACTGTGACACTATGTGACTTGATATTTCCGTGGCACATATGCTTTTAAAGTAGAGACAACTAAGACATTCCTTTTATGCTAGTTTGCTCTTCCATAGCTACAGAAAACAATAGCTACGAACTTTTAATTAATTTCTATAATACAGGTCCTGATAACATCCACTCATGGGCCATTTTTAATTTTGAAATAAAAGAAACTAAATAAAATAATTTCCTAATAGCTATAATAGATTCCGGTTTGCTAGAATACATAATCTAATGAACTGCTGACAGCACTGAAAATTTTGCTAATTGTGAGCAGGTTTTTCTTCGCACTCGCTGCTGCCAGCACACCAGCTTCCTGGGCAAACCAGGGTCTCCAGCATAAGGAGATGAGAGAACTAGTGCAGGCTACGGAGCATAAGATGGGTCATAGAAAATATATCTTTGCCTCCTTGGATGCAGTAATTGCAGCTTCTTTACCACCAGATCCCCACTGCACAGCTGTGTTTTCTATTTGAATCTTGCCTGTAAAATACGGTCCTTGCATTCCTTTTCTACCTCACTTTTTCACAGGTTTTCTCATTTTCTGTCTGCTTCCTATACCTCTCTAAAAGTACCAGGAATGCTTTCATACCTCGTATTCCTAGGTACAACTTCAGGAAAACCCTGAACCTCCTTGTTCATCAAGCTTAGTATTGCTCTGGACCAAAGGAGCAAAGAACTTCGCAAAGATTTTATCCTATATCTTTTTCTGGAGGTTGCAGAATTTGGCTTCAGCTGAAGTCTTCGGGAGTAGGAGACTGCTCATATGGGACTTTATTGCCGGACATGGACAATGATCTATGAAATCATGGGTTTTTTACAATTGCAATCATAAGGATCGAAAATAGATTTTTTGGAAACACTAATAGCGATTTTGCAATGTTCTATTTATCTGGATTTTGCAACTCAAAAGAAAACAGCTAAATGTGTTACTAAATTGTGAAAAATAGTAAATATATAAATTGCATGCATATTTGATATGGGACAGATTTCAATAGTTTGGAGAGGACCTCAAAGGAAACTGTTGCTGTATGTAGCAGCACTCCTGTAAAACAGTGACTAGGACATGTGTTGGTAGCTTGGATTTTCTAATGAAGTGTGCTTTTATATCCCTTTAAATCCTCCTAAAAATTAAGTGTATTGTTTATAATTTCACCTGCATTACTTCCAATCTCCAGATGGATTTTATTTGCATAAGAGTTCCCAGGAGGCCTTTGCTATAAAGAAAACTTGCTGAACAAATTACAGAACTAATCATTTCTTTAAACAGACATTTGTAAATAAAATAAAAGATCTATACAATATGTCAGATGTGAAAGGTTAGCCACTGTGCACAATAACAGAATAATTTAATTTTAAATAAATGACTTTGCCTTAATTAATTGGGAGGTGAACTGAGCCTCAACTCCCAACATAGTTAAGGGAGAATACTCGCGCTTATGCCAAAAAGCAGATTGTAAAAAAATGTGAGGCTGAAAACCACTTTCCCTTCACTGACTAGGGTGAGTCTAAAGTTTCTGCAGCAGGAGAAGCTCATAGAGTCAGCTCTCGAGACTGCTTTGTATCACTGCATGACAGGAAAGTGGCTATAAAGACTACAGAATGGACACTTACGTGCTTTATTTGACCTTTCGATACGGTTCCCCATCAGGAAGGAGAGCCTTCAAAAGTATCAAGGTGACAAAATCAACAGGATTAAAACTCTAAGTACTGGCAAGCATCTAGAGTGAAGTTCAGAACCACATTTGAGATCTGTGGGGTTTTTTTCTGTAGTGGCCAGCATGAGGATCAGACTTAAACACTAACATTTAAATTACTACATATAGGAACAAAAGAATTGACAAAAATCCTCATGACATATCTGTCTTGATTCTTTTCCACCCTGAAACGTTTTCGGGAATCATTATCAGGGCTGTTGTTCAGAACTACAGTCCTGTAAACAGGTTCAGATGTGGCTGGTGATACCTCTAGGGACTTGCAGTAAATCCTATAAACTCTTCAGAGAGGCAGAATTACCCATGTGCATAATTATCTGAGGGACAGATAATTATCTAATAGTAGTTTCTTTTAGTCTGAAGTTTTAAAGCATTAAATTACAATAGTAACAGTGTATCCCTTTTAGTGGAATATTATTGCAATTGGCCTAATATGTGTTTTTTATCTTTTATCTCCCAAGGCCCGAGGGACAGAGGGAGGGAGGAAGGAGAGGGCAGAAAAACAGTAAACCGGTGACTGCTCTTATCTTTGACATGCTGTGAATAGACAGGATATTAGACTAATACCCGCAAAATCACAGATAAATGATTATCTTGTCTTGATTACTACTGCCCTTTAACAGGCTCCTCTTTTTAGCCAAAGACATTAGTTCTAATTTATTTGACACAAATTTCAAGGCCCTCTGCCAAGAGGAGAGCAAAAGCTTCATGAAAATGTTCTTAGCATAAATTTGGGACATCACTTGTAAAATGAGTCGATAAAAAGAAAGAAAGGTCTTTCTACTGAAACCAAGGATCTCCCAACTTAAAGCAGTTCTGGTTTCTATATTTTACCGTGTATTTATAATAAAGACTTAACTCACCTTTGATGTGAACTTCCTAGCAAAAGCTGAGGCTTAGAGACTGTCTATATTATAAGCACTTAATCATAAAGTACAGGAGAGCACACTTCATACCTTCATATGATTTATTTCCTTACAGAATAACCTTTAGGAACAAGAAGCCTTTCATTTTTCCTGTTGTGTTTCTGTGCTAATTAATTTTCAAGAAGAGTCAACACTTTATTTCAGCTGCCAGGGAAATTATTTGCCTCACCGTATGAAAATGCATCACTGTATCATGAACCTCACTTGCTATTGGCAATGTTCCTAACAGCCTGGGGTGTCGGTGAATAATGTCAGTGTTACTTTGTTATGTGTATTTTAAGAAGCATTTTTTTAACTTTTTGGATCCGTTTCTGCTGAGTGATATGTGCTATCACTTTCACAGTTACACAGGTTAAACGTGGAACAGTTAATTTTGTGTGAGTTTTGTTGTTTGATTTTACCTTTTTGGTACTTCTAATGTTGAGTACGTAAGAACTGAATGCATTAAAAAGTATATTCTGCCCTTCTTACTACCAAGGGTCTGTGGGTGAGGATGAAGGTGCGTGCAGGGGGATTCTCCAGTCCAGTGGCGGATTTGCAGTGGCTGCAGTTATCATTTTCATCTTCGTTTTGGCTGGTGCCTGTTGTATGTCATTCCTAAGTGGCTTTGTGTGTAATGAGGCTATTGTTCAACAACAGGAAACCAGATTTTCTCTCCTTCTGCCATAGCTTGTTTGGGCCTTGGTGCCTGTAGTCCTCATATTCAACCCACACTAAACTTCCTCTTAGAATTATGGAATAATTTGTGTTGAGAGAGATCTCAGCTAGTCCAGCCTCCTGCTCCAAGCAGGGCTAGCTTCAGGGTCAGATCACGTTGATCGGGGTCTTGTCCAGCTGAGTTTAACCATCTCCAGTCTCTAGTCTCAGAAAAACAGAAGTGGGAATTCTTCCAAAGACACAGCTTAAAGGGACATAGTGGCCACTTCAAGACAGCTAATTCATTACAGTATGACTTCTGCATACATAGAGTTTTGAGTAGGACCAAATCAATAATGACAAGCGCTTTAATTAATATTATCTGAGTATTTTGCAAATGCTCAAAATTTTCTAAGGGTCTAGAAGGAAGAGTGAACACTATTAGGTGAGTAAGAAGTTTTGAGTAGACAACTTGTATTTTTTTTAGGCCTTTCATTCAGAAGAACTCATGAACTTTCCCATCAAAGCAGTCTTTTCTCCAGAAATGATAAAATATATTTCTACTCTAGCCTTGATTCTGAAAAGAATTAGATGTCTGATTAAATTCAGGGATTGGGAGTAGTTCCACTGAAATAATCCAACTACTGAAAATCCCTATGAAATTAAAGCAAGGAAATAGTTTTGAAACCCTTAAATATTATTTCTACTTTTATTCATGGAAGGTAAGAGTGATCTGATTACAAGATAACAGAAAAGTAGAGAGAGATTAATTCTTGTTTTCTAAATTGCGTGCAATTTTCTTTACATAGATTATGACATTTTTGTCAGGCTTATGACACAAAGACCAAATTTAGGTACCCGTAAACTTGGTGTCATGTTTTCATGGACCCAAATCCTCACTTGCTTACCCATTGAAATTTCCATTTACCTAGTTGGAAGCTCTCTGTGTTTAAGGAGTGAAAACTAACTGAAGAGTTATTTTCAGAAAAAAAATCTGTTTAATATTTAACTCAAGTATTTATGAGTAAGAAAAGCAATTTACTACAAATGCTAACAATAACATGTTAACATTGAGACTTGTCATAGTTAACGAATGGAGTTTTCGAAGACAATTGTTTAACAACCTTGTGCAATAGGAAGCAAGAGGGTTTGGAATAATATTATTTATTTGGATTAAATACCACATAAGTGAAATTTGCCTGAAGTAAAATTACACTGAATAGAAAATAGAAGCTGAACTGATTGACTTTAATAAATCTAAAGGTTGAACAATCAAACCTTAACTGAAGAATACAGAGGAAACATTCATCCGGTTCTTTGTCAGAGATTCTTTTTAGAAATTTGCCAGAATAGTCATAATAAGAGGCGTAATTAAGCAATCAGCCTTTTCAGAGATACATCTGTAATAACTGCCAACAATGAAGTGTCTTATTGTGGATTATACTTAAATGTAATTTAAGAAAAACAACTTTAATTGTAAGTAAAGCTTATGGCATCATACCTCATGTTTGCACAGGTGTGATGTTATAACTTATCAGACTGAAAGCTTTCTTTAACACAAGAAAAGTATAAAAATACCTTACAACATTGCCAGAAGTAATTGGATGGTTAACAAACAAGTGTATTCACCTGTTCAGAAACAGCTCTGCATGCAATGTCTGCGCTCCATCACTTAAAGTGCTTTGAGCATGGAGGTTAACTTAAGCCTTTTGGGGCTCTTCTGGCTGGTCAGTTTTGTATTATTCACAAATCTGCTGCTGCTGGGTTCCAAATACATGCATGGCCCATGCAGCCTATTATGGGAGCAGCCAGTCCACATTGTCTCCTTTTTTGTCAGTGTTTCTGGACAGGGAGAAGTGTTCCTGTTGAAGGAGCTAATGCTGATCGCACACAGGGACCCACCTAGCAGCTGGGAGCAGCAGCTACTGGCATTGCTGGATACGCTGAGAGAGTCATAGAATGGTTTGGGTTGGAAGGGACCTTAAGGATCATCTAGTTCCAACCCCCCTGCCATGGGCAGGGACACCTCCCACTAGACCAGGCTGCTCAAAGCCCCATCCAGCCTGGCCTTGAACACCTCCAGGGATGGGGCATCCACAGCTTCCCTGGGCAACCTGTTCCAGTGCCTCATCACCCTCATAGTCAAAAATTTCTTCCTGGTATCTAATCTAAATCTGCCCTCTTCCAGTTTGAAGCCATTACCCCTCATCCTATTGCTAGGTACCCTTGAAAAATGTCTCTCTCCAGCTTTCTCATAGGCCCCCTTCAGATACTGGAGAGGCCACTGCCGGTAGTCATTGTCTGCGAGCTGCCTGGTTGGCTAGGCAGAAGAAAGTGGCAGCAACTCAGGAAGGGTTTTCTAATACTTTTAGCTCTCCTCTGTGCTTGTCAGTATGGGCTCGAACTGATAAGAAGCTGTTTTAGGGCAAAGAGTGCCTGGCAGTCATGCAACCACTCAACCAGATCCCATTTCCCACTAGCAGACAGCAGCTACCTAATCCATAGTATTCCTTCCTTCCACACTTAGCTTTGCTGGTTCGTGGTACACCTGATATAAAGAATACCTCACTAGCATCCTTCCATCTTGCTTGTAATTGTGCATACCACCTCCTCTCCATTTGTCATCACGGAAATTCCCTGGACAGCAACAACATCGGTGGGAAAGCATTTGTATATTTTTTGCTGCCTCTGGGCCATGCTATAGAGTACTTTTGAGCTTCTGTTCTCATCTACAGTGGAAGAGCCTGGAGACATAAAAGGACATCTAGAAATATGATCTTTACCTATATATATTAGCAGCAAAGGAACAGAGGACTATACTTTTGGAATCAATATTTAAGAGAATCTCATTCACCAGCTAGTGCTGAAGCAACATGGCTTGTTTTTTTAGTCTATTGACACACCATCCTTTTTAAAGGTAAAGCACAGTAATAATGGCAATTACAGTAACTGTTCTTGCATTGGGAAATCTTAATTTTTGCGGGACCCTGGCCTTGAGATTGTTGGCAATTAGTCAATGTCCCACAAAGATAAAATAAGATATCCTAAGACGAGATATGCTCCTCTTCTCATTTCCAGAAATAAAATGTGGAGCTCAATACTTGTAATATTTCCAGAAAAAAAATAATTATAAAATACTAAATTAAGCACTCTCACATTATACTTTTTGATTTCCAGTGATTAAAAGGTTAGGCATACCTGATCTGTGGCATTAAATCCAAATGTGTAAACCCATGAAGTAAACATAAGGTTTTTCCATTATCTTTGTTTTATGTGCAAACTTTAGGCCAGATTTTCAGCTACTGTACTTTAGCTCCTTCTCCCTCAATACAGATTTACTGTTGATACCACTTTAGGGCTGTGTCCTTATTTAAAAATGTAATTTCAGGGTTTTTTTGTTGCTTTATTTTTTACTTCTAAGTGCAGGAAAGAATAGAGGAGACTTATGGGGAGAAAGAACTGAAGAGCATTCTGATGTTTTGTAACTCGTGTCTCAAACTCTTTTCTTCCATCTTTAAAAATAGGGGGGGTTCATTTTGTAAATTTCATATCTTAAATATGATATTATCTTTAGACAAAGATTTAGCAAGATAAATAACGCGTATGTACTAATACACACACACATACACAAAGGCATAAGTATTGGCAGCCTTCCAGTCTATTACCTCTTTGCTCTCTGACCACCACTACACCCAGCTTAGGTTAATTATGAGAAGAAGTGCAAGTGTAATGGGAAACAATGATACATCTGTTAGCAGTAGGGTTGTGTATTTAAGGGACTCCTTTTGTTGGTGGTCCTGCAGAACTGAGCCAGTCAGGGAAAATTGTGAAGGACTCTCTAGATTATTTAGCACTTTTCATTTTAAATTAGTTCTCTATTTATATTTTATCTGGGAGTCCAAATCACAGATTAAGAACCAAATGATTTACATACACATAACAAAGCTGCTGGTTTTGCCGCAAAAGGTTTACAAGGCAAATTTAGGTACATATCCCTTGCCAACGCCAAACTGACAGTTAAGACCTCGTTATTAAAGACCGGTTTTATTTTGAGCTTTCAAGAATCATCTTTGTGAACAACATGTGGTATGTGGTTAGAGCTGACCAAAAAAAGGAGATTAAATACATGGCATTTCATCTCTTTTAATATGTTGATTGTTCACTTGCACCTAGTTCGGCAATTAAAGCTAATAAAAATCTCTCACGCCCTCCTGAGAACTCTTGGAGCACTGGCCTGTTATCATGGATGATTTGAATCTGTCATGGTGTAAGGGTGGCATCAGCTCCTAACAGTAGAGTGAGACAAGAAAGGGATCTAAGATTTCATTAGTTCAGCCCGTTTTTTTCTGTGTTCTCAACATAGCTTAAAGGAATTCAAGGAAACTTAGTGGGGCCCTGAGTCTAGCATGGAGTCTGTATTCCTAAACTTGGAGAGTCTCTCTTGGTGGGAAAAGGAGGTGAGAAACTGGAAACTACCTACAAAAATGTTAATAAAATTGTGGAAAGAAATAATTTGTTGTGCATATGTTGTTGTATGTTCTTTTAAAATATTTTAATAACAACTAATTGGCCAGTTAAATTAATATGGGTATACAGAGCCAAAAAATTCTAGGCATGTGAAAATAAGCTGTTTAACTACATCATTCTGAAGTGAAGAAAGAGCAACTTGCTGCACACCACAAACTATGCAAATGCCAACAGTAACAGAGAGTGTGCATAAATGGAACATGAATAAAGGATCATAAACAGTAATTTAAAAAAATGTATAGTCTACAGTGTTCTCTTTCAAGATTAGGTTAATTGAATGTGAAATGTTAGTTTAAGGGAAAAAAGTGATAGATTAAGATTCACAAATCCTGAAGATAAGTGAGTTAAGGAATACTGGCATAACTGTAAAATAAATTTGACCCAAGAGCATGCAGATAATCATAAGCTCCTTTATCTTCTGGACCTTTGGGTTTAGTGCTTTATTTTTTATTTTACTGTTTGAAAAATAGATTTTAAAGATTTACATACTTGCCACAGAATAATATCTTAAACATGTCTGGATAAAATTATGACTTAGAGCAATTCAGCCATGATAGGCCTTGTATTGAAAAACCTGCCATAACAAATTTTAATTCATAATTGTTATTGAATAGCAAAGACAGATTTAATTATCTCCATTATTGACCTGTTCTAAGCAAGTACTTTACGTTATAAATCCACACATTATTGCCAAAGAGCAGACTGAATGCATAAATTCTCTGCCAGTTCTCTCAGCAGGTTCTTTATGCCACAGGAAAACTTCTAAAGGACTAAAATATGTCCAGCTTCCTCCAGCTCACCTAGATATAATGCAGACACAGCCAGGGTTGCAGGCCCACAACAAAATAAAATTATTATTTGGGGATTCGTGAGAGTTAAATAAGTCACAAACTGAAATATTGTATAAGCCCGATTAAAAATTCAATGGTGAAAAAGTGGTTTTGATTGGTTGTGGCACCGGACATCAATTACACAAAAATCCTTCAGCAGCTCTGCCATTCAAACCCATCTGTTCCACAGTCATCTAAAGGAGTGATGACACTGTGTGAAAAGAGGTAAAATGTGGGATTCTTTTTCTTTGCTGGAGAAAAGAAAAGGGGCGTATAATAGCAACGATGACCTTGGTACAGGACATTTCCTGGGGAATTGATGACCGCCGTGGACCATCAACTCTCCCAGCTAGTCATTAATCCCCAGGAAATGCCCTGTGTCTGCCTTGTTATTGCTTAATTCAATTATTTGTGGTTGTGGCATTTATTCTGTGAATATTTTATTGCTCAATCTGCTCTCCGTCTTACCTCTGCTCCTCTTAAAGTCCATCTTACTGGTGCAGACTGGCTCAGCTCAAGAGCACCTCACATTTACCAGAACAGACTACGGTTCACACATTTCTGTGTGCCTGCTATTTTATTAAGTTACGATAGCTAGAAGGGAGTAATAAAAAGTGTGCTTTTCTATCTATCTTAAGAATATCATAAATTGTAATTACCAAACAATGTAGGTGGAATCGGGTTTTACTGGGCATATACATTGCATATATAAAAGCACCATAACAAAAACAATTGATCCTGCTACTTGAAATGTCATCATTATGCTGAGAGATGTTTAGGTATGTCAGAACGGTAGGATGCTACAATAAAGGTAGGAAATAGGATGTTGTGATTACTTTTTGTTAGTTTGTTTTTTCTTCCCGCCTTTTATCACTCTTGTTCTTATTTCTTGTTCTGAGGATGCAGCATGACAAGCGTTTCACCATCAGCCTTGCTGTTTCCTCGTCAATGCTGCACCTTGGTGTTTATTTCTCCCCTTATTTCTGGCAGTGGGACTGTTCTGTGGGGAACTAGAAAGATAAGGGAGCTGGATTTAAAAACAAACAACAACAACAACAACAACAAAAGACTATTTTTAACCCCTGCAATCCATTTCACCAAACAGCCCTACAAATAGTTGTGCCAGCACAATGGAGGGACTTGTCTGGAGCCAGGAAGGAGTGGTGAGGAGTAAGGACGGCTTAGCCAGCCTGCCACGGAAAAAACGTTCCACTAATTGCAGCCTGAGAGTTGTATTCTCTTCTGCACTAAAGTCCTTAACAGTGCTTTGACTGTTTGAAGGAGCCATTAAAACAAGTCTAAATATAATCTATGTTTATGTTACTACTAACGTGGACATTTCTGAAGCAGTTGAAAAACATAGGTATACAAGTCGAAATTACTAGGCAACATCTGATCATTCACTCACAGCTTATGCACAGAGGTCCAATGGACCAGATGGGATGCAGGCGAGAGTGTTGAAGGAGTCAGCCAATGTCATCATGAGAACACTGTACCATCTTTTAAAGCTCATGGCAATTGAGCAATGTTAATAAGATCTGGAATAAAGTTAATGGGAACCGGAAGAAAGCTAACAAGAACCCCAGGAAGGCCGACAAGTTCAAATGCAAAGCCTGGCATTTGGTGCAGAGTAACTGCCCACACCAATAAGGCTGGGGACCAGCTGCCTGGTAAACAGCTCTACAGAAAAGGATCTGCAAGTCATGGTGGACAGCAAGTTGAACATGAGCCAGCAGCGCATTTATCCTTCCCCACTATTTGATGTTTGTGGAGACTGTATCTGGAGTGCTTTGTCCAGTTCTAGTCTCCCCAGTACAATAAAAATATTGACTAATTTGAGCCAGTCTAGTGAAGGCACCAAAGTGGTTTAGAGCTGGAGCATGTGACATATGAGGGGAGGCTGAGAGAACTGGGTTTGTTCAGCCTGGAGAAGAGAAAGCGTAAGGGGGACCCTATTGCAGTTTGCAACTGCGTTGGTCAAAGGACCCAAATAAAAGAGCCAGAAGATTCTCAGAGGTGCACCATGACAGTCCAGAGGCACAGATACAAGCTAAAACATGGGAAATTCTGATCAGATATACAGAAAATTATGTTAGTATCTGGGTGGCCAAATTCTGGAGCATTCTGCCCAGAGAGGTTGTGGAGTCTCCATCCTTGTAGGTGTTCAAGACTTGACAGGATAAGACCCTGAACAACCTTTATCAAATTAGACCTGCTCTGAGCAGAGGGTTGGACTATATGGCCTCAAGTGGTTCCTCTTAACTTAAATTATTGTATGAGTCTCTGATTCCAAAGCCATATTCGAAATAACGTGGGGACAATGTTTCAAGCATAGGTACCTAAATGGTATGGATATAACTATCTAACATCACTGAGACTAGTGTATCTCTTCCCCTTTGTTCACTAAAAGGCCATACCCAGGGAGCAAATCTTGAATTATAACATTTCCATTAAGTTCTGTGTTATCGAGAGTTAAAAGTTCATGTTAACACAGTTTAATCAGTTTAATAGATTAAAGACAGCTACCTTTGTATAGCTAGTAATTAAGCATATTGCCTATAGTGGATTGGAAAGTTGGCATGCCACATACTATAAGATGGAAAAAGTAGTAATGTTTTATATTTGCATTTCTGCTATGCTATTAGCCTTCAGAATCATAAGATTCAAAACAAGATTTTTGGAAATGTGACAGGAATAGTTTCTGCTTTATTCGTGATATCATTGTCACACGCAAGAAAATGAAGGAGTTATTTGCTAGGAAGTAACATTGCTTTGCATCAAGACTGAATAGTGTTAGAGCACCTAATTTTCTTGAGATCCTTTGAAATAGTGCCTAGCCTACATTTTTTCCATATTCTATTTTTTTCTTGCTACAGGCAACCCAAGTGATGGTCTCTACCTCTCCCACACAACCTTTCACGTTCAGAGGAGTCAGTGAACTAGCTGCAAGTCCCATCAGAAATTTTGTAAACCCTTTTGTAAACCCTTTTGTAAACCCTGCGCAGGTTTATGGATACAATCCTTATTTTTCACATAACTTGATGAGTGATAGGGCCAGGCATGGTTGTCTGGCCCATTCCATTTGATGCAAGTAGACAGACAGACACCACAGGGATGTGTGATTGAGCTCATTCCCCAAAAAGCTCAGTTTTGCCCATTAAATGTTTATAAACTCCATTCTTCTCATTTCATTTCAGTTTTTCATTAATATCACTAGAGGCCGTGAATCTTAAGTACAGGATTGGAACTCAGAAGATTTGTACTCTGGTCCCAACTCTGTAACTGATTTGCGTGTGAGTTCTTGCAACTCACTGTGCATTACTCGGTTTCCTAACTTGAAAAAATAGGAAAAAAAAAGACATTGCTCATCCACTTTTAAGCTATGTACACTCTACTGGTGATTTTTTCCAGTTTTTGAAATGTTTTTATTGTTTATAGACAACAAGCAGGAAGGATACACATATGAAGATGCTATTGTCAGAACCAGTTTGTGACTTTGCTTCTCAAAGTGTTCAAAAATAAATGTAAAAGACATATGTAAGTCAAGATGGATGAAGTTTTAGACGCAGACAGGCACATGACTGCCTATACACACACAAACGAAATAGTTCCTAAATTCTTAAATGCTGCACTCCTTTGATAGCATAACCATAGTTAATGTTGTGTCAGGGTTTCCACTATAAACCCTCTCTTTTATAACTAGGCAATAAAATTTTACCCCAGGCATGAAGTACCAGGTCTCAGCACAGCGGCTGACATTTTTATAAGTACAGGTTTTCACACACATAAAAAAATATCAGTTTAGCTACTTTAATACATGCAAGTATAGCTAACATAAAAAAAGTTTCAGGTACTTTTCAGTTGAACATATATAATGCACATACACACACGCACGTGTACACGTATACACACGTATAACTCCAAACAGCTTCTTCTTGTTCCTGAAGGGCTACTGGAGAAAGATAATAAGAGTCTTCAGCTTGAAAACGTGCATTCATTACTTATATCTAAAGAAATAATTGTATATGACCAGATATTTGATTGAACGTTACTTTGTTCAAGGAAATACGAGCCCCCCCATGTGGCTCTACCTCCCACGCCACCAGCAGTCCCCTCACCCCCTACATGATACACTTCATTAAACACAGAAGTGCTTTGTTGCGTTAGGGGGTTTAAAAGAAGTGGAAAGGTAGGCTCCTTGCACTTCCTATGAGAAATGAACATCGACTTCCTCTGAAGAAAATGTAAATGGATTTGCTTAATTGTACTTGGGGCACTGGAGCAATTAATAATAGATTGTGTCATAGTAAGGGCTTTGTTTATATTTAAAGCAATAAATTACAAGTATTAAGTTTATATTTATTCTAAGTTAAACTCATTTGTAATTGACATGTTACTTAGCTGAAGGCTTTTAAGATCTTTTAGTATAATTAAATTAATAGAGAATTATAGATCACTGCATGATAAACAAACAGCATGGACTTTAATATGACAGATATACAGAGAACAGGCCATGTAAGTAGATCATTATTATCGGTTTTACCTTCAGCAAAAATACAACTGAAATAGCAGCAAAAGATTCAGTGCAAACAATGGTAAGTGCAAGGATGGTTTGTAATAAATTTTTTTTTCCTTTCCTACCTTGGTGGTTAAAAAACATATTTACCAGTGTGAGGGAATATTAGTCAGTAAAGTCAGCTTTCCTATCCTACCACTCCATCATCATTTTGATTCTTGCACTCCCTCACCAAATACTTTGGATTACGCTTTCAAAGAGGTCACACCATGCAAGGAGTCACTAAAACTTTGGACACTTTTTATTTCCAAGGGATCCCTCCAGACCTTTGGCCCATCACACGATAAGGTTAAGTATACCATTCCCAACAGACACTTGCTGAGACAGTTAATGAAGTCTTGAATAGCTGTCATAGAGACCAGTCATGAAGATCCCACACATGCCTTGGCAACTTATTTCAAAATGGAATAATCCTGGGTTTTGATATCTAACCAAAAATACTTGGAAATTAGAGCCTGTTTCTTCCTGTTTTCTGTGGTCATGGAGAAAAGACAATTCTGTTTCTCTTCCAAGCAGCCTTTTAAGGCCACTATGAGTCAAACACTCTCCCTGTTCTTCTTTTCTGTGCATTACACACATTAAAGAGCAGATTGCTCAGCCTGTCTGTACAGGAGCCACTTTTCAGGTCTTTGACTGTTCTCTTTTCTCTCCTGTGGAGTCTCCCACGCCTCTGTTGAAATGCCTCATGCAGTACTCCTCCTGAACTCTTACAAATGCTGAACAGAGCAGAAAGATATACCGTATGTTTATTCGCTTTGCTCCTTTTAATCTTCCCAGGATAGCGCTTATCTTTTTCTCAACAGCATGACATTATTGACTTGTGTTCCACTTGTGATCTACTAATACCTTTAAATCCCTGTCTACTGGCCCATTGCTCAGCCAGTTTTTCTAGATCCTGAATTTGTGTGTCTGATTAGGCCTGTCTATCTGCGCTGTTTCACTTGTGCCTCTTGAACTGCATTTTGGTTTTCTTCAGACCATGCTTTCCATCTGTCAAGACCCTTCTGAACCGAAATCCCATCCGTCAGTATAATGCAGTGCCTTCCGTCTCAGCACCACCTACAGATTTAATTACCACTCCCCTCCCATCTTTCAGGTTATTAATGAAAACAAAGAATAGTGCCAGATCCCTGACAGTCATATGCAGAATCAGACTCAGTGCTTCTTCCATTTTAAGAGTAATCTTTTAAGTACTACTTATCAATGATTTTCCTATTGGTTTTACACCATCCTAAAGTACACTTAATAAGACACTGTTTCCTTATAAGAATATCACGAGATATAGTATCAGAGCCAAGATTTTAGTAAGTCTAAAGTCAAGATATATGTGACATATTCTTCTTCTCCTCTGTCCATATTGCATCTTTGTCATAGAATAAAATTACATGGGCTTTAAGTGATTTGTACTTTAGTAACCCATGTTGACTGCGACTCATCTGCTTGCTTTTTTGCAGATAAACAGTTTCATTAGTTATTCCAGTAGGTTGTTTTAAGTTGAACAGTCCATAACTCTCTAGGTTTTTTCCCCCTATTTTAAAAGATATGTACCATGTCTCTTCTATTCCTATTTTTTGTACCACATCTGCCCTTGTAAGTTCTCAAAAGTAAATACAACAACCCCAAAAGTGGTATTTTGAGTTCTTTAAATATACTGGCATGAGACGTTTCAGGAGCAGTATGTTTAAAAACATTGATATTCTCTGACCTATGCCTTCTGTATGCCTTGGCCTTCTGAGTTAGTCAAATAACTCCTTTCAGTCCCTTAGCTGACTTCTTTCCCCTCTGCTACCATGGACATTGCTGTATTCTCTCAACTTCCCTATCAAGCCCATTAGAAGACCAGAAACTAATGGTCTTCAAAACCTTTCTGCTGTAAGTGGAGCTTATGCTGACAGTTTATAGCGTTAGAATAGGTCTGTTCTTTTGGGATACTTTAAATCATAGAATCATAGAATAATTTGGGTTAGAAGGGACCTTTAAAGGTCATCTAGTCCAACCTCTCCTGCAATGAGGATGGACATCTTCAACCAGATCAGGTTACCCAGAGCCCCATCCAGCCTGACCTTGAATGTTTCCAGGGATGAGGCATCCACCACCTCTCTGGGCAACCTGTGCCTGTGTTTCACCACCCTCATTGTAAAAAATTTCTTCCCTATATCTAGTCTAAATCTACCCTCTTTTAGTTTAAAACCGTTACCCCTTGTCCTATAACAACACGCCCAGCTAAAGTCTGCCCCATCTTTCTTATAAGCCCCGTTTAAATACTGAAGTGCCACACTAAGGTCACCCCGGAGTCTTTTCTTCTCCAGGCTGAACACCCCAACTCTCTCAGCCTGTCCTCATGGGAGAGGTTCTCCAGCCCTCTGATCATTTTTGTGGCCCTCCTCTGGACCCACTCCAACAGGTCCATGTCTTTCCTGTGCTGAGGGCTCCAGAGCTGGGTGCAGTACTCCAGGTGGGGTCTCACAAGAGATGAGTAGAGGGGCAGAATCACCTCCCTTGACCTGCTGGCCACCCTTCTTTTGATGCAGACCAGGATACTGTTGGCTTTCTGGGCTGCGAGCGTACACTGTCAGCTCGTGCCCAACTTTTCATCCACCAGTACCCCCAAGTCCTTCTTGTCAGGGCTGCTCTTAATCCCTTCATCCCCTGGCCTGTACTGATACTGGGATTTGCCCCAACCCACATGCAGGACTGTACACTTGGCCTTGTTGAACCTCATGAGATTCACACAGGTCCGCTTCTGAATCTTTTTGAGGTCCCTCTGGATGGCATCCTGTCCCTCAGGCGTCTCAAGCACACCACTTACCTTTGAAACTATTTATCACCACCTTCTGTAGATCAAATGGAGGCAAAGGAATAATTTCCTAATTAATAAGGTCAGTGTTTGCATTAAACATTCCCTCTGCTCCATAGTAAAGCGAAGAATTCATGAATTTTCCTGACAATGTCTTCCTTCCCAAGAGTTAAAAATGTATGCTGTTTTCTCCTCTTGTTGCTCATGGGCCCATCTCCTCTCCACCTTGTCTTACTTTTTGTAAATGAAAGCTATCTTATTCCACATTGAGCTAAAATCGATTTCTTGTTTACCAATTCTATTCTTACATACAAATGTGTCTATGTGTAATGATATAGATACGGATATATATATATATGTATGTGCATATTTGTAAATATATAGCTTTACAGGTATGTATGCATATATTTACTTGCATATATACTCATATAAATTCTTCTGTTGTCCTGTTTTTCTTTTCTAAACTCTCATTTGTACAGTTTGTCCCATATTAATCATTCTTTATTGGATCTTTCTGCTCTGGATGTCAATTTAATTGTGCTGCAGTCTGTGTTATTCGCTGTGTGATGTAAGTACATCATCATTTTCTGAACTAATCTGAGAGCTGAGAAAGTCCTCTTTTCTGGTACTTGCTGTCCAAAGGAATGATCGTTTGAGGTACAGAAAATAACCTTTCTGTGTTGTTGCTCTTTCAGATCAGTTAATTGATTCCAAATAGCAGAAATCATATAATATTATTTTTTTATCAACCTCATTTGTCTGGATGTGTGCACTATGCCTTTTGTGTGCTTGGGCGTTTTTATTCAATAGGTGACTAATGGTACATTTGTACTTATACAAATCTTTTGTGTGGTCTTCTTCTAGTCATATTTTTTAACTCAGACTCACTGAAATTTTATCAGTATTATTTATTTATATATATATGTAATGTTATATATTATATTATGGAGATCTGTGACTTAAAATATGATTCCTATTTGATTTAGAAGTAGGTATTATAGTACCTTATTGATTTTTGTCATTGACATTTGTCATTGACTATGGTATATTAAGGTCTTCCATTCTCAGATGTTATGGCACCCTGAGTTTGAAATTTTCTGTATTAGAAAACTGACCTTTTATTTGAGGTTGTTTGATCAAGGGTTTATAGTGAAAGGCTGTGAATATGGAGACTACTTTAAATACATAATCACTTTTTGTTCGAACTTTATTGGGGGGGAGAAAAAAAGTCAAATATCAGGTTGACAATTTTTCTTAATTTACTGTGAGAAGGTGCTAAGCAAGCAGATAAAATGTCTATACTCTCTACCACTAAAAATTAATAGAAAGGATTTTTTAATTTTTTTTTATTTAAAATGTAGTTGCAATCACAAAATTCTCTTATGAGATTAACAGCACTGAAACTGAATGTGTGAATATTCATCTTCTTTGGTTATGAAGCTTTACTAGCAAAGGTGAGAAAAAAATACTTGGAAGTAAAGAGGGTTATCCTTGTAGATTTATCAGCTCCACTTGTCATGCTGAACATCCATGTGCACTTTTAATTTTCTTCTGCATGGTAGCTTTCCTGCACATGAGGGTCTCTAAATATTACCAGCCCAGAGAATAAGCACCCCCTTCTGGGATACACTTATGACGTTCCAGCATATATTGTTGTCACATGAAATAATTTCATATAATGAAATTCACAATGAAATTACAGATGAAATTAATTACTTCGTGTGCCATAGACACCAGTTGAAATTAAATAACTTCTGAATAAAAAGAAATCTATCTTTTTTTAAAAGAAAATCCAATAATAGCAAGTTGCCCTTGTCATGTGCTCAGAAACAGGGTGTTTTTCTCCCTTGCTCAATCCCGAAGTTTTTTAATTGCTTTACCTGCCATTCTTAAGTCACTTAAGTTACTGAAATATACTCCAGGCAATCCTTTGTTTTCAGATCAAGAGAGCTGATAACCAATATGAACGTCACTCTAGGTTTTTTTCACATCATCACACATTTAAAAGACAGCTATTACTTCAAGTACCAATTCTCTAGTATTTAATTTTCCAAACATCTATACTATATGTTGGTTGTTTGGCTAGCTAACCATTTCTGTCTCTTTTAGGCAGCTAAATCATTAGCTTCAACCGGTATCTTTCACTGATACAGACTTAAAAGCAACACATGGCTAATTTGGTACCTAAATATGCATTTAGTGCTTAATTTTGATCTCTCAAGTTTGAAAACTGTAATCTAAATGACTTTGCCAGCCTCATCTTGTGATAACTGTTATCTTTTGGGCTTACTAGAATTAAACTAGGAAGGAAAAAACCTGCCTCTGATATTGCTATGTGATAAGTACTGACCTGTCGTCTTGACTCTCTAATTGCGACTGGTAACTGTGCGTAAATCAGTGTCATAACTGAAACTAGTGTCTAGGGGAAATCCCGATCTCTTGAAAGATAATGAGAGTTTTGCCCTTTTTATTTCTTGTGGGTATTAACAGTTCATGCTGACTCTCTGAAATGGAGATATAGGCATAGTTGCCGCCTTCAAAAAATGGCCAAGAGCCCACACCGCATCTTCATTCTCATGGTGATTTTGTGTGAAGCCAGGTTCTGGCATCACCTGCTCAAATGCAGAGCATGGACTAAATTTTTCAAAATGCCATTAACCACATCAGGAATGTCTTCTCTTTACTACGTTGGACAACCCTGAGAATTGCCAGATGACTTGCTTTAGGGACCAGTGACTCAAAGAGCTGATCATCTTCTTCAGCTCAGCTTGATTCTCACTAAATTATCTATAAAATTTTGATACAAGCAAAGATGGGGAAAATGTTTTGGCTATGATGTTATACATCACTGTGTTCAAACAGAAAAATTTGCATTCATGAAAAATTCCATGTAAAACATTACAGGATTACAGTAGACCACAAAAGTCAAGTAATAAGCTCTCATTCTTACATTGAAATTGGTATATGCAATTTTCTATTAATATTTTCTCACTAATGTTTTTAATGAAAAGATATTTTTAAAAGCAAGCAGAGAACAAACAAGATGATTTTTCAAAGTGTTGCCAGTATGCTTCTGACTCCATCTTGCAGTAATTTAGTTTTCTAAATAATTACAGTTGATGTACTCTTTGGAGCAAATCCCTGCAGAGAACAATGGGGTTGATTGTTTTGTTGACTGCAATTGTTTTATGTGTGGGTTGTTTCTCAAACCTCAGTGTTGGGCAGGGAAAGGAGTGGTTCAGAGAAGCCCCTCTAATGAATGGGTAACAGATGACTGTAAACCACAGGTATTAGACCTTTTCAGCATGGAGCTTCAGTGACTCAAAATGTTAAAAAAGAGACAGAAGAAAAACTGTGAACACATCCTAAAAGCTCAATGAACTCATTGTCTCAAATTGGGTAATTTGTGGCCAACCTCAGTTTGGATTTTTGACGTTTTTGGAAATGTGGTTGACTTTGCAATGCACAAATAACTATACAATCTAATATCAAATGTATTTTGCCATTTTGCAGAAGGTATGACGGGCTATGGGGCTTATCAATAACACAGAGTCACAGGATATACGATGATAGTTGCAACATGTGCAGGTTTTTAACCATTATTTCAAGTAGCAAACAATACTTGATAAGACAATAAAAAATAATAAAAATAAGGAGGACCACATTGCAACAAAAGAGTTGCCTTAAATACATTCACTCCCATTAACAGCTGTGCAAATCTGTCCTGGTTTGAGGTAAAACAGAACCAACTTTCTGTCCAGTAACTTTACTTCTTAGCTAGGACTCTTCTAACTCTCTGAAATTAACAGCATGTTGTGCCAAAAACAGTTCGTTCTCAGAGTGATAAGACCCATGTTTACAGTTTGTGCCAAGGAATGGTACGCAGAGAGGCTCTTGCTTATACTTATTGCTGTAACAACCAAGGTCAGCTAATTTCGTTATTTGCCCTGTTGGAGGGTCGGAAGAAGAAAAGTGTAGAGGGGCCCCACCTGCAGGGAGGAGCGGACAGGACAGGTGACCAAAAATTGACCAACAGGGTATTCCATCCCATCTGCCCCATGCTCAGTATAAAAGCCAAGGGATCAAAGGGTCAGGCTCTTTTCTTCAATGGCCAACATCCAAGGAGGACCCTGCCCATTCATCTGCCTTTGATCCCAATCCATGTGTTCCTGAATCCAGCTCTGGAATCCAGTTCCCACCCATCGCTGAGTCCAGCCTGGGACTTTCCCCAGTGCCTGCCGGTGACGTCGTCCTATTTCATTAGAGTATCTATTTCATTATTTCCTTTTTATTTTATTAATAATATTTCATTAAAGTAGTTTAGTTTCTTCTAAACTCATAAATCTCTTTATCTCTCCTCCTCTTCTTGGTGTGCGAGAGGTTGGGGAGAGCATCTGTCGCCAGCCATTGGCCAATTTGTCCAAAACCACAACAAAATCCTACCCCTTTTGCTTGATTTTCATGCAGCATCTCCTGACTGCCGTAACAACTCCTCACATGCTAAACTATCTAATGAAATTCATGCAGTTCAGCATGATTACAGAACAGCTAATCCAAATATAGTTCTAAGAAATAAGGTATCTTCTTTAGCCAAGTCTTCCCTGCACAAAATAAAATAGAAAACTTTATAGTCACTGCTACTGGTTGACAATTTTAGTGGAAATACAGAATTACAGAATGGTTCAGGTTGGAAGACACCTTAAAGATCATCTAGTTCCAACCCCCTGCCATGGGCGGGGACACCTCCCACTAGACCAGGCTGCTCAAATCCTCATCCAGCCTGGCCTTGAACACCTCCAGGGATGGGGCATCCACAGCTTCTCTGGGCAACCTGTTCCAGTGCCTCACCACCCTCACAGTAAACAATTTCTTCCTGATATCCAATCTAAATCTATCCTCTCTCAGTTTGAAGCCGTTACCCCGTGTCCTATCATTACACTTCCTGATAAAGAGTCCCTCCCCATATTTATTGTATATAAATACAATTATATAGCAAAACATCCCTGGGATGCTACCCACATTTTGGTACTTTGTTCACAACTTTAAATTAGCTAGTTTCTACTGTGAAATCTTATTTCTTTGGCAAGCATGTATATTTCATTCTACTAGAGTCAAAGGCAAATCTCAGATTAAAATATATGGGATATTTGTCCCATTTTGTGCCTGGGAGTGGAGGCAAGCTAACAACTAGAAGATCCACGCAGTACATTATGCTTTACCCGTCTTTCAGGCCTTGAGAACCTCATGAGACCAGGAATCCATAAAAATGCCATATCTTATTAGCACACCTGTATGTGCAAAATTACTTATTTTCTTTTTTATACATTAAATTCAGGCGATATTGATATGAAATGTCACTTCAAAAATCAAGGTAATTTATTTTACAAATGTTGAAACAAAATCTAGGACTTTACATTCTTTTCCTTCCTCTAAAGCTGCAATTTTCATCAAATAAACAATGAGCCCAAAGAAACCCTTCTCAGTATCTAACATCTAATATCTGTGTCAATCACAGAAAACCCTCTTGTGGTTCTTTGCGTGGAAGCAAGCGTACCCTATCCCCCTCCTAGCTTCAGTGATTAATGAAGTGACTAAAACGTTCAAACATTTTAAGGAATTTGGACACCTAATCTCCAGTTATTTTAAGTCAACTGATATGTCCATGAGGGAGCTTTCAGTTCCCTACATGGCCATAACTTGCACACGATCCTTTCCATATTTTTCTTTATTTCTTTTCCCTGTGAAAACAGAAAGACTAATACCTGGAGAAAACAGCAGGATTTTTACTGCACTGTTTGAAAGGCTGCAGCACTACAAGTGTTTCTTTTCTGCTTTTCTCTGTTACTGGCTAATAATTGATCAGTGGCAGTTTCTGTCCCAGTCTCTATTTGCCTGGCTGCTATTCTCCTGACCACTTTCCAGGGACTCTGAAGTGCACTGTAAAATGTCTGCAGGTGGGCTTTACTGTTCATCTGAAGAATTATCCTAATTTTCTTTACTGCAGATCACACAGCCATTTATTTTTACAGATCTGGGCTTTGGTTTCCATCTTCTGCATTCTCTTGTTGTTCACAGTACATCAGTGGTGACTTCTGCACCTGGACTCACAGTGCTATGATTGACATTCTCTCTAGCGGACCTGTTACTCCCAATCCAGAAGGACTATATCACAGATTAGCTCCATGGATTAGAAGCCCACATGTACTCATGAATTCACTTCAGTAACACAGACAGGTCTTCTCTGTTGCATTTTTTAAGTCTATCTACACAAAATATACTAAGGCATCTCTCTGCCTCTGTTGATGAGTATCTGGCAAGGGTGACCAGGCAACACTGGGAGCTTTGTATACCGTTTTGCCTTTATGACATATAGGGTTTATACATCAGCATTGTTCATACTGCTGTTGAGTGGCTGTTGAGCAGTATTTAATATTAGGGCAGTAATCAATGTTAGCATTTGAATTTCAAAGTAAATTAAAAATGACTGTCATAGTATCCTGTTGGATGACGATGTGCCGTTATTTCCCTGGGAGTTGCAGAGGTTCACAATTTCCAGAATAAGCTTGGCTTGTGTAATCATATGTCATAGAAAATTCACACTTTGCTGTGTATAGCTGTATTTTCTTAATGCAGTTGCAGCCATTCTCTTCGCTAGGTACCAATTAGAAGTACAATGCCCATGGCAGCAGGGTTAGGTCCACACCATCAGTTTGGGGAACCGAGCAGCACAAGCAGAGATTCTGCAGGTCTCTGGCTGGCAGGAGAACACAGCAGTTACCTCTTCTTTCAGCCACTATATCACCCCTGCTTAGTTGGCCACCGCAGGGGTAAGGCATTTGGATCCCCGTCTGTCTGTTGCTCCTTCTGAGTTGCCATATGCACTTTATATATAGGGTTAGCATCCTAATTCTTGGCCTCCTTCCTTTTTCTTCCACTTTCCCCTTCCTTTTCTTCCCCTGTACCTTACATCTCCACAAAGCCATACAGGGGCCTGCCTTACATGAATATTATATCATTACCTTAAAATTATTTCCCTTTGGAATTATTATGCTGTTAATTCTTACATCCTGTAATTTACAATAAAATAATGCTCTAACTCCTGAATCTTTAAACAAAAGGGATATCAGTGCTCTGCAGAGAAGGGCTGTTGGAAGCAGAAATAGAAACTCCCCATCCTAAATCTTAATTACAAATTTTATTTGTACAACGTGGAGTAAGATTTCAGTAGTCCTTTATTTGTTCAGAATCTCTTTATGCAGATTTTCACAGCAAATTAATTGGTATAACACAGGAGGATTTTGCTACAGTTGTGACTAGACTAATGTCATTTTGGATAATCTTCATAACGTCTAAAACTTCAATATCTCCCTGAACAGAAGCAGCAGCAGGAAAAAAAGAAACTTCTCTCCCCAGCGGCTTATGGAGTTATTCGCACTGGTCATATTAAGCACTGCAAATAATTTATTTGGTGAAATCAGCCCTTCCTGTTCAAGAGATCAGAAAACAAAACTTTCATGTCTATGGTCTTGTGTTTAGGACACTCTCCCAGCAGGGAAGAATGGGATAAAAAGGTGCAAAGAGAAGTAAAAATGAGAACTGCACCATTTGGCAAAGCATTTGACAAAGCATTTGACAAAGAATATACTGTAAACAGATGTTACAGTCTGGATCAGTTACATATCAAGCAGTTCATAGAGTGAGCATTCGTACTAAGAACTCATTTGATGGCTTACAGCACACGTTCTGTTCACTAATTAGGTAATGTAACCTTTACCAATTAACTCCACTTTCAGCTGAATTAAATAATTGGCGGCAAAAGGACCTTTACCAGCATTTTAAAACCGCTAGGCTATATTGTGACTGGGTTCTGTAGGAAGGTTTCAGCTGGTTTTGATTTTATTAGTTGCAGATATCTAGTTAGAGGAGCTATCAATTTCATGGTCTATCCTGCTTTGAGCACAAGGTTGGATTAGCGTCCTCCTAAGGTTCCTTCCAACCTGAATTATCCTATGATACTATGACCCTGTAACAGAATATTATTATATTATAGTTACTGTAGAATAGACTAATAATATATTTTTATATAAAGATATATATTACAACAGTTACCATCCTATATTCATGTTTTTCTGACTGTTGTTCAGAGATTCTGCAGCATTCATGAAACACAGCGAAGAAAAGTAAGCCTTTAATCAGCAGACTTATTTGCCTGTACAAGGGTCCTTATCCATACTGAGAATTTGTGAGAGGCCTGCAACGAGGTTTAAAAATGATGAATTATATCAGTCTTGTAGCTTTTAAAAGTAATCTCTGATAATTGCTTGAGGATTTAAATAGCTTGTTAGGATATCAAGATTTTTAGAAACTGGAAATAACCTTCTGCACCCAAACACTGCAGTATCATTTATTTTTAAATACACATAATTGAGGTCCTCATGAGAAGAGCTCTGCCTACTGGGAGCTTCTCAGTCCCTCTGAGATTGATGGCTAGGCAAGACATTTACTGAAAATTAAGTCTAAATCATCAAGCCTTTTTTAGAAATTGTTTCAACATTGGCCTCTCATGCCTATCTATTACTGATTATTTGGCTCAAGCAATTTTTGTCTTTGAGAGGGAACGTTGATACTGTAATTTTAGTCAGAGAGTTCCGAAGCACTGCATTTCTTTTCAAGCCCACAAAGAAGCTAGCTGCTTTTTTTTTTTCTTTTCTTTTTTTTCCTTTCCAATCTAAAAAAGCTATTCATCTTTTCCTTTTCTCTTCTGGCCCATCTCTTCTGCGGTAGCTGCAGCAACTGGGCTGAAGTTAGAAGAATTCAGCTAACAGAGTTCAACAGGTTTATGGTGTTAACAACAGGAAACCACCGCACTAATCTGCAGATTGCCTGCCTCCACATACAGGGCTATTCATGAATTCGTGCTGCTGTTTTCCTGCATTTCAGAACTTCCATTGTTTTATATGGGAGCTTGGAGGCTGGTTTAATTAAAGTGATCTGAATAGAAGTACAGTATGCCAGATGTACATTATAAATATAGAGCAGGTTATGTAATGGTAAGCCATCAGGAAATATATGGGAATGGTTTGTGATAACTCATTGTTAACTAAATATAAATCCTAATTTATTTCACTGTTTTAAACTTACTACCTTTTTTTAACTAGCACAAATGAACTTTCTTTGTATTTTTATTTTTTCCCTTTTTTACTACAGCTTTCCCGTGGGGAAAGTCTGCTTCAGATTAGTTCATTCTGGTGAACAGGTACTATTCAGTGTGAATCAGGACTGTGGCATTCGGGCTGGATCCACAGTGGGACTAAGAGAGCGTATGCTGCTATAGTTGCTTCTGTCCATGGCAGAGGTGTCTTAAAGCTGCCATCTAATTGGCATAAAGACAGAAAGTGTTTTGTTTCAGAATTTAAATTCCCAAGGTCTTCAAAGAATAAAGACTTGCTGGAAAATATCTACTTTTCATTACGTTGAGCTGCTAAACTCTATTCATCAGTTAAGTATTGCACCTCCTAATTTACTTCTGTGGCCTGATCAATGAAACATTTTCAGCAGCCTCTTGGCAGAAAAGGCAAGGATCATAGAATCATAGAACCGTGGGGTTGGAAGGGACCTCTGGAGATCATCTAGTCCAACTCCCCCTGCCAGAGCAGGGTCACCTAGAGCAGGTTGCACAGGAACGCGTCCAGGCGGGTTTTGAATGTCTCCAGAGATGGAGACTCCACCACCTCTCTGTTCCAGTGCTCTGCCACCCTCAGGGTAAAGAAGTTCCTCCTCATGTTTAGATGGAACTTTCTATTCTCCAGTTTATGCCCGTTACCTCTTGTCTTGTCGCTGGGCACCACTGAAAACAACCTGTCCCCATCCTCCTGACACTCACCCTTTAAGTATTTATAAGTGTTGATAAGGTCCCCCCTCAGCCGTCTTTTTTCCAGACTGAAGAGACCCAAATCCCTCAGCCTTTCTTCATAAGAGAGGTGTTCCTGTCCCCTAATCATCTTGGTAGCCCTTTGCTGTACCCTCTCCAGCAGTTCCCTGTCCCTCTTGAACCGGGGAGCCCGGAACTGGACACAGTACTCCAGACATGGCCTCACCAGGGCAGAGTAGAGGGGGAGGATGACCTCCCTCCACCTGCTTGCCGCACTCTTCTTGATACAGCCCAGGACGCCATTGGCCTTCTTGGCCATGAGGGCACATTGCTGGCTCATGGTCATCCTGTTGTCCACCAGGACTCCCAGGTCTCTTTCCACCGAGCTGCTCTCCAGCAGGTCAGCCCCAACCTGTACTGGTGCATGGGGTTATTCCTCCCCAGGTGCAGCACCCTACTCTTGCCCTTGTTGAATTTCATAAGGTTCCTCTCTGCCCAAATCTCCAACCTGCCTGGGTCTTTCTGGATGGCAGCACAGCCTTCGGGTGTGTCAGCCACCCCCCGCCCCCAGCTTGTGAAGTTCTTATTCTTACCTCTTTTCATCCTATTCTTTCTTTGCTGGAGCACCCTGAACAGAACACTGTAGTTCCCTTTTCATTTCCCCTTAGTGAAACACCAGTGGTAGCCCCCGGTGCCTGCGTTCAGAGGAAGACTGCCCCCTCGTCTCACAGGCAAAAAGCTCTTTGTGCAACCACGATTCAGTACCTACAGCACCGGCTTTCACTGGCTTAGAATGAAGTGTATATTCTTTTACTGTGTACTTCTACCTGTATACTACCATATACACAAACCTCAACCCATAGAGTCAGTTAGCACTTAAGTCGTTAGCGCGGATACCTGTTTCACATATGATTTACATTTTTGTTTGAAAGCCCATGAGCAACTCATTTTATAGTCAACCATTTTCAGATTTTGGACTGTGCTAATTCCTAAATTATGATACTTTTTGCATTTCCTTTCAGACTATTCCACTTGACTAGCAAAGAGGCTTTAGATATTGAAATAACTTTTTATAAGCCACATTTTGTATCAAAATTGAAATATTTCTGACAAGAAATATATTCCTACATATTCATTCAGTGCTTTTCCTGTCTTTTGCCTAATTAACAGTTTCACCTGGTAGACATTTTCAAAGCTGATTGGGCAGGAGGTGTAGAGCAGACAAATCCCACTGCTTGCTAATTAATTTCTCTCTTTTTAAGATCACTAACGGAAAAATCAATGGTCATCTAGCACATGTGTTCTTTATAACCTGCCAGTGGTTTGGCATAATTTGTTGAAAGATTACCCAAACACTATTCACAAAGAAGTAATCAAAGTATCAAAAGGTCATCACAAGCAGAATAGTAAAGAATATTACAAATATTTCTCTACATTTGGAATGTTCTTTCTGAATAATTTACATTTCACGGCAAATACACATCCTAGACTCCTGCAGAAAGCTCCCTAATTTTAACCTGCCTCTCAAGGAGTTTCGGCACCAGACAGAACATCTGACTAGCCTGGGAGAATGGAAATGAGACAGAACTCCTCTAGCTTCATCACCACAACTTACCCGATGATTCCACTTGTTGTAGTGGGTGAAACTGGAATAAACCAGAGTAATAAATCAGCCTGTCGTGTCTGAATTGTCTCTCTAAATCCACAACAGGACTGGATGTGACTCAAAGTATGAGCCAATGGGTATATTTGGGCAGTGATTTTCAAGTTTTGGATGTCTGTCTACATCATCACCCACACATCTGGTGCTGCTTGCTGCAGGAGATTTTGATGAATCATTTCAAATAATTTTCATGAGCTTTGGAAAACTGGACAGGGCTTCTGAAATTAGGCATAAAAGCTTGCATTTATTTACATACGGTCTTCTAATGCTACATATGTTCAAATTGCTTGGAAGCCTCAACATATCTTTATGTCCTTTTTCTTTTTTCTGAATCATTTCAGTTATAACGAAAGAAATGTCCCCATCCCATTGATCTGTTATAAGAGATACAATGTAAGTTATCTTAAAGTCTTCTACAAGCATTGCTGTTCTTGATTCCTCACCAGCACCGAGCAAAAAGGGAGCAAATGATGAATTTGGTATTCACAACATTGTAAAGGCGCAGTTTCAGTCATGACTCAAAGCAGCTGGGAGGTGGGTTGGAACAGCTCTGCCAACACAGGCAGCCCCCAGCTACAGCAGCCAAATTTTAAGGGTCTTGACAAATGGGGAATGATGGCCAAGCTGGTCAGAGGATGGGCTATTTCAGCATGTTTCTTCTGCAGCCTGAAGCCTTTGCCCATGCTGATATGAACCCCCCAGTGGTTAATTGCACCAGTCTTTCCCAGATGGATCTCTCTTGGAAAATCTGCAGGTAACACCACTTGCTGCCCACACTCTTGATTTTGATAACTTGAACAGGTTTAAGTACAGCCACCTCCAGAGGTTACATGTTGCAGTCACCAGCTCTGGGCTTGCAGCGATGTTTCAGAGGTTTCTGGGAATTCATTGATGCATGCAAACATTTTGGCAGTTCCGTGGTTTAGCCTTGCTTGCCCTTCTTGTAGCTTTTTCTTCCTGGCAGTCAGTGCATTTGCGGGATGTTGCAGTGTAGGAACCTGATCATATTTATGAGACAGGAAAAGAACATCACCTTGTGCCTATATGTTGTGGCTATGGTATTCATGTGTAGTAACATATTGAAAACAAATCAGAGACTATCACTGTTCCCTGTAACAGGACACGTGGGTAGTTCTCAGTATGTGGCTTTTAGGTGCTTTATGGACCTGCAGCTGCCCAAGCAGTGTGTGAAGACAGCAGCTGACTCACACCTGCCAGACTCATTCAAATGTTGGCTTAAATATCCTGTCGTTGCAGATTAATCCCTGATTTCCTTCTGGCTGGCCAGAAAGGAAAAAAAAAAAAAAAAAAAAAAAACAAACCAAAACCAATATTTGGAAACTGGGAGTCACCTTCTAGGTCCTGGAAGTAGCATGGAAGAGTGTTGTGGTCATGTATGACTATGTAAGATTCTTGTATTAAAAACCAAAAAAAAAGTCAGCTACTTCCATGTTTTTATTTTTATTTTTTTTTAAGTGGGAACTGTACTAAGCTCTCGTTCTGCAGGCAGCCAGAGAAAGCACAGTCCCAGAGCTGCTGAAAATCCATGGCAAGAACAGTCACCAGAGATGGAGACCCTTACTCCAGTGCTTATTTTCTCTGTTTTAGAGAACAGACATGAATGTCCACCCTGTGGGAGTATTGTAGGCAGTGTTCTTTGCCTCACTGGGACTCTGCCATGTTACACCAGTATTTCAACATTCACTGAGACCAACAGAAAAGCTGTTGACTCCACAGCCTTGTAAATTGGATCACTCAACTAGAATGAGAGAGACTTAGGCACTGAATCTTTGCTTTCCTGATGTTCTTTGGATCAGGTCCTGCAGAAGACCCCAGATATTGGCTACAGCATTCCCCTGATAATGCATAGTCAAGTCTTTACTCCTGTCATCTCAGTCTATCAGTGGCGCAGAGGCCTGCCTTGGTACTTACATACAGTTAACTTAGCAAATGAAAAAGGGAGATACATAGGCAAAAGAATTATGTTTCTAGTACTATTCAAGTAGTAGTCATAGAACAAAAGGAAATGGCCTCAAGGTGTGCCAGGGGAGGTTTAGATTGGATATTAGGAAAAATTCTTAACCAAAAGGGTTGTCAAGCATTGGAACAGGCTGCCCAGGGAAACAGTTGAGTCACCATCCCTGGAGGTATTTAAAAGACATGTAGATGTGGCAGTGTTAGGTTTACGGTTGGACTCGATGATCTTAAGGGTCTTTTCCAACCTAAATCATTCAGCCTGGAGAAGAGGAGGCTCCAGGGAGACTGTAGCAGCCTTCCAGTACCTAAAGGGGGCCTACAGGAGAGATGGGGAGGGACTCTTTATCAGGGAGTGCAGTGATATGACATGGGGTAACAGTTTTAAACTGAAAGAGGGGAGATTTAGATTGGGTATTAGGAAGAAATTCTTTACTGTGAGGTGGTGAGACACTGGAACAGGTTGCCCAGAGAAGTTGTGGATGCCCCATCCCTGGAAGTGTTCAAGGCCAGGCTGGATGGGGCTTTGAGCAGCCTGGTCTAGTGGGAGGTGTCCCTGCCCATGGCAGGGGGGTTGGAACTAGATGAATCTTTAAGGTCCCTTCCCACCCAAACCATCCTATGATTCTATGATTCCATGATTCGATTTTGTTCTTACAGAGCTTGGTGTTCAAGATACCATAAGTTTTTGGAGCAATTTATACTTACTGCATTGTTAATAATTGGAGAAAAAAAAAAAAACAAAAACAATAAAGAAAAAGGAAGTGGTTGTGGTTGTACCCCCAGCACTGTCCACTATATCATATGATTTCATAGTCTCATGTCTCATGTACGTTCCGCACAGAGGGAGGGCAGCCTATGAGAAGTACCTTGAGGGGATGATTAGTGTTAAGTGTATATATCTAACATACACATGCTTTGGGTTCCTAAGAAAACTCAGCAAGACCACAGCCTTATCACACATGTCATCATTTGAAATTGACAGGCACACAACTCCTCTTATAATTAGAAGCTTTGAATGTTAATTTCCCAAATTCCCACATCATCAGGAGGATGAAATTTAATCTCCGCATATGTCACAGTGGACGGAGCCAGGGATTTGATATGTTAGGAGAATTCTGGACCTTGTGTATGTTTAGGCGGAAGGAAATAGCAACATTTCAGTGTTTGCTTGCCCCTCAGGGAAGGGTTTATATAAAGAGTGTTTCAGTAGCCAGGGTCATTTTTGAAACAGACAGGGCATTGCTTTTTTTAAGGTCACAGCACCTAGCAAGACCCCATAGATAGCAGTGAGGAACAAAGGATCACTAGAACAAGTCAAAGAAGTGGTCAGTGGTGGATGCTGCAAAACCTGAGACAGGAAAACAATGAGCTGGTGGGATACCAAATTTGGGTAAAAACCTGTTGCCTGAGAAACGATCGAACTTCTAGTTGTCTGTGTGAAAGTGAGGACGGCAGATTTCAGTAGAAGCAAAAATGAGGGAATGACTGCAAATGAAAAGACAGTTTTTGAGTCCATAATCAGAAACTGCTGTCACATTGAAAAGAAAAAATCCTGAAAAATTTGAGTTCGTATTACCAACTTTTAAAAAACTCTAATAAGGTGAACTTTTTGCAATTTATCCGGGGGAAAAAATTAGTCATTTTCACTAACTTTCCAGGGGAAAGCAAGAATGGATATTTAACCTGCGCCTTGTCAACTCTCCCCACAGAAATTATCTTTCTTCTTTGGGGAGTGAGTACTCCGCAGTGGTAAATGACCGTGCTATCTTTTTCCACAGTCCCATATGTGAAATAGCTACTTTTTTGTCCATGATTAATGAGATAAGTTCATATAAAGGTTATGTGTTTAACTAAACCTCAGCAGCAGAATTATGAAACACACATTTAATATTTTTTTCATCAGAAGCTACATGCTGTTCTAATTTTCTGATTGCCAAATTATGTCATCCAGCTAAAGAGTTTTTTTGTTGATATTCAGGGCTACAGAGATGTCTTATTTAAATAGCAAGATAGAGAGAAACTATTAATAAGAAGGAAAAACAATGATCTAAACTACAAAATATGGTTATCAGACATTGCCAATAAATCCCACCATTAAGTAAATAAATATGATCTGAGACTACCCACAGCATTCTTATATGCAAGACCACAGTTAAATTAATAAATCTCCTACTGGTATAGATTTACTGCATAAACAGGCAGTAGGCTAGAGAGGTTACACAATCTTCACCTTTTTGCTCTATTTGGGAGAAAAGTGCATGGGAAGAAACTGTTTTTATTTTTTCTTCTCATTTACTCTCTTTTTTTTTTTCTCTCTCTCACACCAATAGATATAACCCAGTCACTTCAAACTTTTGAAAGGCTTGTCAACTGATTTCATTAGTTTGGACATCTTGCTACCAGCTGCAGAATGGATACAATTAAAATATGAGGGAAGTGATAAAACTTTCCCTATAGAGACTAGAGTGCAGCACAAAGGAATCAACCGAGGGGTTTGTGATAATAATTTTGGCTTATGCCTGCACTGCAGTCTGCAAGGCTGCGCAGAGCTACTAGGGCAAGATTTATATGAAGCTATTGAGTCATGGCAGTACCAAGCCCGGTGCGGGCAAGGTGATCGCAGCTCTCCCAGCTGGGTCCTTTCTCACTCCACCTGTTGTCTCTTACTAGTGGGATATTTCTGGAAGGACTTCAGTAGGGTTTTCAAGGTTTGTCTTTGTACCAGAACACAGGAAAAATGTGTTTGGGTTGCTGATTGTCCCATGCAATCCAGAGTCAATGCTTGGGAATGGGGAAGAAGGGTCACTGAAGAGCATCCCATTGTCACTCCGACAAAATGTAATGAGAGCTGAACTGACTAGGAAGAACAGAAAAACTTGAAGATAATACGAAATTTTCAACCATGAGTCCTTTGGTTTTAACCAAAGAATACTTCCTCTTTCAGGAGTGATAAAAAGAGCTGTAAGAGTACAAACACAGCAATGACAGGTTCAGTTTTTCACATTTTAGAAAATGTTTGAATTTCTGTTGTGCCTGTAGAAATATTTGTGATAAGGCCACAATCTCTTTACTCTAATTCAAAAAGGATAAGGATAAGAAACTATGTGGGTCCAGAGGAGGGTCACAAAAATGGTCAGAGGGCTGGAACACCTCCCCTATGAAGAAAGGCTCAGTTGGGGTTGTTTAGCCTGGAGAAGAAAAGACTCCAGGGAGACCTTATTATGACCTTTAAATATATAAAGGGGGCTTATATAGACAGAGAAAGAAAGACACAGAGAGAGGACTATAATGATAGGATAAGGGGCAACAGTTTTCAAGTGAAAGTGAGTAGATTTAGATTGGACATAAGGAAGACATTTTTTATGATGAAGGTGGTGAGACACTGAACAGGTTGCCCAGGCGAGTTGTGGATGCCCCATCATTGGAAGTGTTCAAGGTCCGTTTGGATGGGTCTTTGAGCAACCTGGTCTAGTGAAAGATGTCCCTGCCCATGGCGGGGGGGTTGGAACTAGATGGTTGGGGGGGGCGCATTTGACACTTAACAATTCTGGCTATTCAGCATGAAGACCTAGCCATAAAAATCAGAAAGATAAGGTCTTTGAAATACTATGTTGTGCACTGTCTTATAGCTTGCATGTAATGTGCTAAGCAAGTCAATGTGCTGAATTTTTTTTAATTACTGCCTTTCCAGGTGTGAAGTTAAATTGCGTTACAAACCATTTTTTCTTTGCAGGTCCATGTATCTAAACCTAAATCTCAACTGGAATTGGGCAATTGAAACTATTTGCAATATGTCATAGAAACTTCACAGAATAACAGCCTTAAAACAAAATGTAGAATTTGAAAGGATGTCATCCAAGTAGCTTATCATTCCTCAGAATATTTTCAAAAAGGCATGCTTACTCCTCTGAACATACCAGGCAGCTTCATACAAAATATTCTGTAAACCTGTAGACATTGTATTGAATTGACCAGAGCTAGAAATATCCAGCTCAGCATCTTCACAAAAGCAGGAGAATTAACAATTAAGGCAAGGGCAAAGAGTGAGATGTATGATAGTTAACTCATGTCTTGACTACAAAAACATCAGCAGGTAGAAACATTAAGAACACAATTCCATACATATATAAAATCTTAAATATCGATTTCATTGGTCGTTAAACACTGATAATTCTTGAATGATTTGTCTAGCTTCCCTTGTCAGTCCCTAGTCTCTACTCATTGAGTATGAAATCAGAAGAAAAACAGCAAAAATAGACAATACACAAGAGCTTAACTTGACAACAGGACTATTCCTATGCATAAAACTATTATAACTTCTATTAAGCACCTAGAATTATTATAGAAACACAGGATTATGGATTAACTCAGGGCATGTGTGAAAATAATAATGCAATGGTCTGTAATTTTCAAAATAAGAGAAAGCCAAATAAGATTATAGATAAAATCTTTTATACATTAAAAACAAAATAAAAAAATCAAAACATTTGAAAAATGTCATATTAACTAATGGAGTAATGAAATTGATTAAGTTTCAGACAAATTCCCAATAAATTTAAATAATCCTTATTCATACTGCTATCTATTCTAAGTGCATTTACACAGGAAGCATCATAAAGAACTAATCCTGTGTGATTACTGCAGTAAACATGGCTGAAGATCACTGTGGGTGCGGATTTTTAATTTTATACAACAAAATGTTGAAATACTAAGTTCTTCATGTGAAAAATGAAAGAAGAAAACAGAAGAAAAAATATCCGAGATTAATCTCACTTTGCCAACTCGTTTTAGCATAAATAAAAATTCAAGTGTGGCTAAGGGATTCTGTGCTTGGTGTTACAGAGCAGAAAGAACTTGCTATGACCCATACATTAATTTACCCTTTTAAATATATCTATATTTTTAATAAAAAATTACAAATTTCTCTTGTTGTACACAGGCACATTTTAAGAGATAAATGTTCAAGCAATTTCTCTTGAAACTTGATTGAGACATTTTAAAGGAAAGGAGAGGGGTTTAAACCGTTAGGTTGGATTAATGTAAATTGATTTGTCCAAGGTTATTTGTTTAGATAATAGAGGTAATAGAAGGAAGGCCCCGGGTCTCACAGAAGTGATGCTCTGAGACGTCCCATCCTGTCATCATGCTCAAAGCAGGTTCACAACAGGGCATACTCCATTTAGGCAGGGAAAATTCAATTAGGATCATTCTGTGGACTCAGAGATCCCAGTGGGGATGAGGATAGGCAATATTCAGATTTCATTGTCTCACAACAATATATGCCAATGAAAGAAATTTTTTGCCCTGCCTTGCGCTCCCCCTTGTGTTTTCCCAAAGTCTGTTAATAGGGTTTTGCTATCAGAGAAAATGACATGCTAATTGTTTATGGTATATTTTATTAATTACACTTAAAATAATAAAAACTGGCAATAATTAACTGATATCGACAGTGGAAAAAAAATTGCCAACCCTATCCAAAATTATTATTTTGTCACTGCATAACCACTAGAATTAAAAAAACATTCAGCATATACCAAAATACAAAGTAATTTAGGAAGAAAGATTAAAAAAAAAACAAAAAACAACTAAATAGTTTCTGAGATCAGATATAATTTTTCCTGCAGTGTACTGTCAACTAAGTATGTATGTCAGCACAGGTCTGAAAGCCATAGCAAAAACTTGGGAAAGCTGGGAAACGCTTTAAGAAGACTTCATCATTTTAAACATGCAAATACTGGAGTTGCCAACCCTAAAATTTCAAAATTGTGAACGAGAAATCTAAAATCATAAGGTTGACTAAAGCACTGGTTAAATGTGAGACTGTTTGATCTGTCCTTTTGATTTTCAATGTCTCCTTACCCTCCACACTATGGAAGTGTCACAGTTACAGAGGTGTCAGTTGTCCAAAACATAAGTAAGCTGATTCTGGCCCACACAGCAAGAGTTGCTACAGCCCAATGATAACTTCATCCAGCTTCTCCCCAATGCTGATTAATCGGTCATTACTCCTCAGCCACACACATACTAGTTTCTTACCCATAATTCTTTCCTACCACTGAAGTGTTAGTGGAGAAGGGTCTATACTTTTCTTGCAGCAGTTTTCGTTGATTCCTTTTCCACAAAAGCAGCAAAGGTATGAATTCAGAGCATCCGTCCTTGAGGTAGAACTGAAATTCATGTGAATCCTATTAGCTGCATGCTAGACTTCCGTGGAGAGTTGAAACACCATACTGAACACAACAGATGAAAATTAAAAACACAAAGACGAAGAAAGGGCTTGAAGGACGACGTCCAAAAGGCATTACATTGATAAACCCTATTTTAAACACATCAGGAGGAAGAAACTTGCCAAAGCACCTGTAGGGCCAGTAAGTAACCGAGACGTACAAGGAATATTCAGAGAAGATAGTTATAGTAGGAAAACTCAACAAGCATTTTCCATCTCTTTTCCCTGTGGAGAAGCATAGGAAGGATTCTCCAAAAGATCACTTCTCTGTGCAGGACTTATCAGAGGGTCTTGCTCAGGCTGAACTGCTGGAAGGATGTGAAACAAAAAGTCCAAATGAAAAAATTCTCATCAGAATGATCTGATACATGCTGCAGAGTTCAAGGAACTCAGGTCTTAAGTCTTGCTTCACAGAGATATTGGAGTCCTTTACAAGAACAAGGATGATCACATAAGGATAAGGAAATCTGGAGAATATAATCTATCCAACTTCCAAATGCTCTAAAAGATGCCAAAGAAAAGAAACTGCTATGGGGCAATGTGAAGACATTAAAGTGCATAAGTAATAGGTTAAATAATAGGAATAAGATAGTAAAAGGAAGTAGATAGCATAAGAGAAATAACTGCACTTTCATCATATGCATAGTTAGCAAGTTTATAATTCAGTTATAAAAAAGATTATTATTAAAATTAATCTCTAATATGCCCTCTCTGCCTCACCATTAACACATCCCATTGTTTTTCAAAAAGTCATTGGTGTTACCTTAGACTTGCTTAGCTCTATTGATTTACCCTTGGGGAGGACTTCTAAAACACACCAACATACATTCTGCTCTGTAATTTAAATGCTGTCAAGCTCTAGGAAGCCACCTTAGCTTCTCTGGTAGGAGTCTGCACTTGTGATAAAGGCAGGAGCCTTTACTGTATAGGTTTCATTCCTGGATGTTGGGTCAATGTCTAAAAAGAACAGAGATGTAGCAGACAGATAACATTTCGTTTCTGTCAGTCTATTGGACCAGCTGCCTGCATAGCAGACTTCAGCAGATAAAGAAAACAGTTCTTGTCTATTGCATTTTAATTATCTGGGAACTGAGAACTGGTCAATATCTTCACTCTGCAGCTTTCCATCCCTCCATCCGCACTTGCTCAATTCACAAGTTGCTACTAGACCTGTTTTCCTCTCCTCTGCTTCCGTTTTGGAATCTCATTCTGAAACACATCTCTTGCTTTAGCAGTGCCAGCCTTTGCAAAGATTGATAATTATATGGAAAGACCTTAATTTTGATATTCAGTACACAGCTAACTGCAGATCTTTGTTTTCCTTTGAAATTTGTGCTGTTTGAATCTCAGGTCAGTCAGACTATCGGAGCTGGAAGCAAAGATTATCATAAAATCCTAGGCTTACTCTTTATACATTGAAGACATATGCGAAAATACAAAGAGAAATACAGTTGCTTCCAACTGCTTGCAAGGAAAATTGTATTTATATATAGATGCATGTATATGTATTTGACATGTACCAATGGTGGTACGTGCATAATAGCAATTCCATGTCCTATATAGACATTTGTAATGGGTTTTTATTTGTCCCTGGAAAAATTGGTGGCTTTGAGAGTTCCACAGATGTGAATTTTGTCTGCGTAGCAGTGCATTATCCTGACTGCATGGGCAAATGTTTGCATCTGCTGGAAGGGAAAGGAACTTGTATGACAGCACAATATGGAGCTCCAAGAGAGTGGATCACTTCAAGTGAGCAGTAACACAGGGAATCAATGTAAATCATTAGAAATTTGGTCATTTCAGTAGGAAGTCAGTAGGAAGAGTGAATGAGATGACTGAAACTATTTAATTCACAGTCAAAATGAATAAAATGGGACAAAATAATGAATAGTTTAAAAGAGACATACAGGGCACCTCTGCACAGCCTTTTTCATAATACAATAGCAAGGAGATATTAAATTATCAGCTGAAGATAATTTTAAGTATGACAAATTTGAAGATGAAAAATGGTATTATATTTCCATGCCATATCATTAACTGATTAAACGCACCCATGTGTCAGAAGTTTCACAGGATAAAAAAAACATTTATATGAATAAGAGAATAATGATAAAATGATTTAAACCTCCATTCTTGTATACAAAAAAATCCCAATTGCTAAGTCATTTTGCTCAGCGTGAGCATTTCTCTTTTGAACATTTTCAATTGTTCATGCATTGATAAACCGGTCCTGTGTTTTTGCGTATTATTCTGAGAAAATTGTGGAGCTTGGCACTCTAGGCGCTGTAACAAATTAAGTAGGTAGACCTGGTTTTGGATCAGTTGTGGCAGTTCCTGTGTTGCATTGTTTCAGAACTCAGGAAGATGCTCTTGGGAGTTATCTGCCGCATTTTTCAGTTTGTCCCACGATGTCTGGGAGGGACGGCACTTGTTCCTCCACCTTTCCCCAAGGAACACAATTATGTTTGTGAGCCCCCAGATTTTTTGTTCCCACACATTTTTGGTTAAAGACTATCACTTGTTAAATTCATAAGACCTGCTGTGAACCTATCCCTGTCAGAGATGTAGGAGACAAAAGTGCCAAAGGAAAGAATGAAAACAACAGATGGGACACTATTGTGGAAAGGAGGAAACAGACCGCCTCCTACGTGTCCTTGTTTAGTCTAAGTAAAGTCTAAGTAAAGTCTAAGTCTAAGGTAACACCAATGACTTTCTGAAAAACAATGGGATGTGTTAATGGTGAGGCAGACAGGGCATATTAAAGATTAATTTTAATAATAATCTTTTTTATAACTGAATGATAAACAAGGTCCTCCCACGATCACCTTGCTCAATGAGTACAACATAAGATGGGGATATACTTATTGATTTACCTCACTGTGGGCACCAGTGATGCTTTTTTCTCCCCTCCCCATTAATGGTTTTGATAAAGGACAAGGAAAAGGAAGTGTGGTGTTCACCCTTTGATGAAGAATTAGAAATCAACCAGGGCTGAGGATAAGGTAAAACAGAATGCACAGCTCTTTCTACTTGTATGTGTCTCATATAGAAAGGAGAATTTCTAGAAACTCTTCGGAAACAGATACTGAATTGCATGACTGCTTTTTACTGTACAGGACAAATCTGGTGACTTAAGTGAGTTTGGTGTCCTAAGTGGTCCCTCCCAAGCCTATGGATCTTGAGCCCTTGTGTTTCTGAACATGTTTGGTCCAAATTCAATGGCCAGTTCAGATAGACTGGGGAGAAGTATTCTTCAAAATACATATGTATTTCAGATGAAGGAGATCCTTAGTTCACTGAAGGAAGCTTTGTTTGACAGTACCATTACAACAGTATTGTTACTAGTCTGGTCTATCCAAGTAATGGTTCAGGAAAAATAATTAACCTGGTGGTGTGTTGTTCTGAGCGTTTTCTTCGTTTTGAAGTTGTTTTGCAGCTACTTTTACAGTAGCATAGCAAACAGGAAAAGCTCACAGTTGATAATACTAATAATAATTTTTAACTTTATGTCAGACAAACTGAACGCGTACATCTCTTCTTTGGAACAAAAAAGAAAAAGGAGTCAGAAAGACTAGGCATGACACAAACCAACAACTTAACTCAATAACCAATATTTTTCATCTTATGTCTTAGAAAACGAACCTGTATGACTGCCTTGCCTGTTTGTACATCTGGCAAACAATTGTCCCTCCCTCTACAATAACTTTTGAACCAATTGGCCAATTTCAGTCAAATTTAGCTTAGAGGTTAAGGTCTCAAAGGTTAATTTCCTCCAAATTTCGTGAAAAGAGACAGACACATAAAGCAAAGACAAACACCTAAGTGTCACCACTAAAAGGAAAATTGCACTCTGAGCTGCAATGGGGTTTTGACACCACAGAATCTATTTCAGATAGAAATGGAGTATAAAAGCATTATTGTTCACAAAAAAAAGTTTATCTTGAAAGTGACTTTCTATATGATTTTGAATATTGTCAATGATATGTGATCCATGACGGTTTGCATCTAATTCAGATTTTCATTCTGGATCATTTCTACAGTGAATATTGTAATTTTGTTACATTTTTGCAATGAGACATTTTTTCATCTCCTAGACAAACCAGTGTTATTCATTTTCTTAATTACAAGCAAATGATATTTGCATATTGTCAATGATATGTGATCCATGATGGATTGCACCTAATTCAGACTTTCATTCTGGATCATTTCTACAGTGAATATTATAATTTTGCTACATTTTTGCAATGAGACTTTTTTTTCATCTCCTAGACAAACCAGTGTTATTCATTTTCTTAATTAACAAATACCAGGATATCAAATAGAGAATAACTACATGATGTAGGTAGCAGGAGCTCTGGGTTCATTTCCTTTGATGAATAAATAATTGGTTATTTGATTAATAAATAATAATATTTTGTTTCCATTTTTCTCAAGCACTTTAAAAAAAACCCGCTCCCTGACACTGTTTTATTGGATATTACCTAACAGCACTCTTTTGGGTTTGGGAAAATTTTTTCCCTAAAATTTTCAGCTGGAGAAAGTGGGTCACATGGATATTTAGAAATATATTTTGCCTCCCTGGTAAGTCATAGTTTCTGTGCTGCAAGTTCCTGTGCTTTTTCAGACAACGTATACAAAAGAGGGAGTGAAAGGAAGGATGCCCAAAATGTCACCATTTGGTTTTTTCCAGAAACTGATTTCTCCAGTCAGAGAAGAGATTACGTATGTAATTACTCCGTTTTGTGATTGCCATTGAATCATGGCAGCAGTTCTACAGATACAGATTTTACTTTCAAAGGCTATTTATGGCCTTTATGTTTTTCTGGCCTGGGTTCCCTTCCCACAGTAACTGAGGCATATGAGGGGGTGCGCAGAGGCGCAGTGCAACGCAAAGTATTTCCTCCAAGGTCCCACATGCAGCAGTAAGTAACAAAAGTAAAGTTCCATTAATGTACAACAGTCTTGTCTGACATCTTGTTTTGTTTATTTTGACCCTTAGTGATTGGACCACCTTGCCTTCCTTTTTTCATTTTAGCTCCTCATTTTCCTAGAGTTATTTTAAGAAAGACATCTCTGAAGAAGCATTAGTGTATTTTCCAGCCCTTGTCATTTAGAGGATTGACAGAATTTCAAATCATAGAAAACGCTGAAGAACTACAAAAAATGGCTAAATTAAGGACGCGATGTAAACATTTTAATTTTTTCTTTCTCACTGAAGACAATCTCAGCAGAATCAAGAACAAACTACCCAGCAGGTCTAATCCTCTCTTACTGCATGAAGTAAAACCATAAAACTGGTAACTGCTTTCTAGCCATTCAGTCACAAGCCAATTGCACCAGTTTACCTGTAAGGATAAAAAATGTTCCCACCAGATCATTCTAACAAAAGGATTCCTAACTAGTTACTGGAAGTTATATCTCCAAGGATAGAGTCTGGAGATGCTTGCTTACATACCCATGCCCAGCAGAGAGGAACACTTCTTACATCCCTCTAATGGGGTAAATAACAAACAGCTTTCAGAGTTTCTGCATTAAGTAGGCTTTCAAATCTCAGATACCTTGTGAGATGCATGTCTAAACCAAACATTATTTGCCGTTTTCTTGTCACAAATCTGTATCTGCTGTAAGAGAAGATATCCTGCAGCTCACAGTTCTGCTAATTGAAATAGAGAAAAATAAATGAGAATCTCACATTCTGAAAGATTTGCTCAGATCTGATAATGCAGAGCAAGAAGAACCTAGCTTTCAAATAACTCAGGAGAAACCAGACAGTTAAAAAAACCCCAACACCTATATTAAAGTTTAATTCAATTTCTAACCGTAGTACATAAACAGCTTAAATTTTTACTTAAATTTACTGTAAAATTGGCACAAAAAGTGGTAGTGGATCTTGCTATTAGACAAAGGAAAATAATACCCGTTACAATATTACTCTGTCTCTAATATTATATGGGCACTTCAAGCTGAAGCAATACCTAGGCTGACTTTAAGCAAACAATCTCAACTACTGACTGAAATCAGCCTCACTGCAACAGCATGGAGTTCCATGAAGGCTAATTTACTTTGCCTCACTGCACTGCATAGTGTGGGCATACCTCTTAGTTTTCTGAAGTTTTGGGTACAAAGATTAAAAAAAGCATTGTATGCATGTGTGTATATATGCCACTATGTGTATGGCCTCATAGTAAATGTCAGAAAACATGCACAGAGTTAGAACTTTACATGAGCAAGCTTGCATGGAAAAGGGCATTTCCATGGAAGGAAAAGCTTTACTTAAACATTTTTTTTTTGTTTTATGGTGAAGTTTTACAAGCTGGGACAATGAAAGCTCGGTATATGAGGAAACACAAGAAAACTACTAAACCAGAAGCGTGTTAATATAGAGTGTATTGTTGATGCTAGTGGTTGCATTCTGTCCAATGAAAAAGTCACTTTAGAATGGCAATGCAATACAATAATATACTTTAAGGAGTAAATATATTCACCAAGGATATGTCATAACTTTGAACTCGGATTTTGGAATCACTGTGGGCAATAATTAGCTGGGTGCAATGTTACTTTGTGTGCGCTTCTCAGAAACACTGCTGAATTTGGTTAGTAATTGAGCTAAGAAAAACTGCTGCCTGACTTCTAAAATAGTTTCCTAGTAGATATTCCGAAAGTACTGACTGTACAGGACTAAATGGCAATATTAATTAATTTCTTATTACTAAGGAAATTAATTGATATTATAGAGGAGTCTTAAGTGAATGGTAACTATACAGGAAGTATTGCTAGTCTTTTTTTTTTTCTTTTAAGAATGTGACTGCTATACAATTAAAAATGTGCTGCAAGTAGACCAGAATTGAAGGGGCTGAAGAGGCAGGAGGAAAACACATTTATACTATGCTGCTGTGTAGTTTGAATACTTTGCTGATCAGAGGAAAAAATAGGCGAAAACACCACATCATTCCCAATGATGCCAACTATTTACTGGGAGGACTGAGAAATATTCTATTTGGGAAAATTTGTGAGGGACTGAGGAAAAACTGGACCTATCAAAATCAAGAAAGAACTTACCATAAAAACTGGTTTGCTCAAACGAATAAAATGATGCTAAGTTATTGTGATGGAAACGATATGCTTTCCAGTCCTACTAGTTGGTGGTATTTTATAATACTGTTTAAATAGGACAAATACTTTTTATAACTGCTCAAAGGGCTAATGCAGAGAAAATGCCAGCAGCAGGAGCATCCTTCCTGCTCTGCAGTGCCTTTCTTTTGCTTTCAAATGTGCCTAACAAGATTTTAAAGAGCTGAGACGCTGCCAGGCATGTTTTTAGGAGCCAGAAACCACAGGACGGAACTGAGACACTAGCAGGTAAACTCAGGAAAAGAAATAATTACCATGTGATTATAGAGCAAAAGCTCACACTACCGTCAGACAAATTATGCCCATGTATTTGTCCTGCTTCCCTCCTGAGGTCATCAGAGCCATGACAATACAAGGAAAAAGCAGATCTAATTAATATAAGGAGTCCTTGTTCCTGATACTTTGTTTATCCTCCCATTCCTCGTCCCTCTTCCATGCTGTGTCATTTTTCTATTTAGATTAGATGCTGTCAGAAGAAGTTTTTCCTTTAGGTTGGCACAATATCCAGTAAAGATTGTGGGAGTGGAAAGGTAAGTTTTGATGGGATTCTTTAAAACAAAAATCTTAACAAAGATGATATCTCCACTCACAAGAAGAGGGAGAAATCTCCCAAATGAGTAATCCCATTCTTCCATCTGTTACTCCTAACCTTACTAGTCTCCAAATACAAAACCAAGCTAATTTATGTTTCTCTGTTAACTCTCTACTTACTACTGCTTGAAATAATAGGGAATATTACTGTAATATTGGTTACTCTGCAGCGCTGATATTGAGAAAGAAAACTGAAGAAAAGGTGTGGATATTGCCTTTAAAAAAAAAAAGAAAATTGGACTCTTTTTGGTTTCTTTACCCAGAGAGAAGCTTACAGCTAAAGTGAGGACTGCTGGTTCCAAGATTGTTAGTCTCTGTGTCAACTGCAGCATCTTCTCAAACTATGGAACAATTTTCCTTGGAACACATACGGGATGGAGCCATGCAAACCTCAGCCCAAAAGAATGCTTTGTATCCCGGCAGAAGCACAGGAGAGGTATGTGCTAACTCAGACCCTCTCAAGGTCATTTATGGTCAGAGATATTATTATGGAATTATGACACCTTTCCATCTGTTTTCAGCAGTTAACAACTACAGCTGAAGGAACGCTCTACTATTTCATATTCACGTATAGCCTATCAATTCTTTCTTCCTTATTTAATTTCATTTATCAACTAGCATTAGAAAAGATGATTTAAGTTGCTATATTCTACTGGAGAATTTGATAAGTAAAATCACAGGGACACAGCTCAAAGCTTGACTTTTTACATGTTTGCTTCAGCTTGTAAGCCTCACAGTTTGAAACACTCCCTTTTTCTCCCTGACAGACAAACTTGATGTGGCATTTACTGCAACATGATTAATTTTGGTGCCATTTTCACAAAGTCACTTTTAGAGTACATCCATACTTTTTTTTAAAGAAGAACTGGAAGCAGGAGGATGGATATCATAGACTATCTTGAACAAATTAAAAACATAGAAACCGTAGTTAGAAATATTCTGGGAAAATTTTCACAGCCAAGAGAGAAATCTTGTATTAGAGGTTGCTATGTCTGTGTATAAAGACAGAAGTTATGGAGGTGAAAAAAAAAAATGCTACACTTTTCCTTGCTTTATTTTTTACAGTTTTGAATTCTCTAGTTAATAATAATATTGGATTTTCTTTCTCCCTCCTCCCTCCCTGCACTCCCTCCTCCCTTTCATCCCCTTCAACTAGATTCAGGCTGCCTGATCAAAACAAATTACAGGACAGCCTTATAAATTAGTTACAGTAGACTAATGTCTAATGGTGACATGTCTGTTTTGCCATGGTGATGCTCATCCTCCAGAGGTAATGTCACCTAGGTTGTCAGACAAGCAACAGCATTTTCATAAATAATCCATGTGATGCTAATACAGGATGATTTGTGATGCCTTATAAAAAGTTTGGTTGTGTTTGATTGAGTTTCCCTCAAGATACGGTATAGTTAACACTGTGACCTGATCTGACTTGGCTGACTCTGATTTCTAAAAAGGCTACTCTAAAATACTGGTGTGCAACATGAAGGCACTATGTTACCCAGGCACAGCTATGCGGGTGATACACAGGTGACTGCAATATTCTGCATGTATTGCTGGTTAGATCAAAAATTCACAAATGCATTAAATACCTATAGAGCTAAAAAAAATCTGTCTATTTTTCAAGCGTGGATTTACTGGGTGAGGAGAGAAAACAAAGGGAGCTGAATCTCTTCCCACCCGATTACCATGGCCTAATACAGTTTGCATGCTTCAGTTCACATGACACTGACCTGTCATTCAGCTGCACAGCCCTCTCTCACCCCTCCTGCCCAACCCTATCATGGCCAATCTGGCCCCAGTTTTACCTTTCAGAAATGCAAATATCTATGCTGGTACTAAACAGCAGCTAAAACTACAAGGGAAAAATGCTCTGTGATTAATCTAATGAGTTCATATACCTTATTTGTAGAATATTGCCTCCTTTTCAACTAATGAGGGCAAAAGTGCAAACACACAATTATAAAATAAATGGGCCCCTAACTTTGGTTTATAAATATGAGCCAGTTGCTCATTGTAATACTTGAAAAATCTCTGAACGTTCCCCCACCAGAAACGGTGGGGACCGTTGGCTAGAGACCACCGCCAACGTACCTGAGTCTGGATGCAACTGTGTTTAGTTCTACTGGTTGATGGGCTGCTTCTGATTAAGGTCTTTACCTGTGTTTGTGCTGTGTTTGCTCCTCCCCTTTGTTTAACAGGACATGTTTTGCCAGTGTTTTGGCATACATCCCAGGAAAATACATTGGCTTCACTGTTGTCACACAGAGCTGGCCGGTCCTGTATTATCAATGTGGTTCTTCTTTCTGCTGCACTTTTCAGGGTATGATTGAGGTGTGACATGGCTGAATACTTAATGCTATTTGATGGAAAGAAATTAACTAGATCTTTAAAAGACACTATGTATTTTTTGAGGGCCAGAGCATACGAGTGCACATGCTTGAGAAAATGGAGACAGTAAGTGAGAGGAAAGAAAGAACACATGCAGGAAGAGAGAGGACAGAGGACGGACTGCTCAGCTTAGGCGGAGAATCTAGACAGACCATCTTTACCAGAAGATAAGAACCAGGAATTCCTTCTCATTTGTCATATTTCCTAGATTCTCCGTGTTTCTTTACAATGTGGCTTATGATGCAAACACTCTAGTACTCATATATAGAAATCAAAGGACTTATTGAAAAACAACTGCAAGAGCTCTAGCAAATATGGCATCCCCCTCACGCTCTGATCAAAGGCAACAATATAATGCCAAAATAAGACAACAATTCAATACTGAGATCAAGCTACAGAATAACATCCAAGGATGCAAGGATCAGCACAACTCTCTACTTAATAAGAACAGAAAAGGAGTTTTAATATTGCTGCAATTTGATCTCTTGGACATGCATTTTTCTGAGTTAGTGGCAAGTCCCAGCTCCAAGTCCCAGGGCTTCAATCATGTAATTGCAATTGTTCCCTTAAATCCTTGCACTCTGCAGTAAGCCGGCAGTTGTAGCATCTGACAGCGTTCCTGGAGAAAGGGAGATTCTCCAATCTGGAGCCCCTTTCGTAAAGTGCTGGTGAAATCTTTTCTCTGAAAAAGCCAGCACTTTTTAGGGTCCACAGTTTTTCTCTCAGATATTCCCCAAAAGCTTTGTGGAAATAAAACGAAGCCATCTTGGTAAATAAAGAGGACTCCAATTTTCAAAATTTTGACTCTATCATGCCTCCCCTCTGACATTATTAAGGTGCCCCAAGAGCACTTAGATCTCATAAAGCAATTCGGAGGTGAAACCAAAACAATTCTTCCTCAAACCTGAATTGTCACTTCAAATAAACCAATATCCACCTCAAAATTAAAACTATTAGACTACTTGACTTCTGGTGAGCTGTCCCAAAGGATGACTGTAGCTCGGTTAAGCAGCCTGTGCCTCCAGTCATCACTGCATGTCTTCAAATTTGAATTAGGACTTCTATAACTATTGTGAGAGAGGTCCAAGGTATACAGGGTGCTCATCCCAGTTTTACACATGACAAGCAGCTTCTCTTCCACAGCAGGGAAGAAGGACTATAGAGGGGTTTCTTTAAAGCAACACTCCTTGGCTTAAGCAATATCTGAAACTGCCCCTGCTTATTCCTCTAAAGCTGTTTATTCTTCTTGGAGGACACACTGACACAAGCTGCTGAAGTTTTTCCTTTGCCCTCTGTGGACAGGCAATCAAGCAGGCTCTAGCTCTTTTACTTACCGGGCTGTTTCACAGCTGTAGACCTCTGCTCCTCCAAGGGGTTTTGAGAGAGCAACTAGAAGGGACTGTGATCGATTTTTCATTAACTGCGCTTTCAAAATAATGACTCCTCTCTTGAACTCACAATTTGGTTCAGCCTGTAACAGCCTTTCCAAACACCATTTCCAGCTGGATATTTGTGGTTTAAGACTTTTCAACAAGCACACTGCCTTACTCCTTTATTCGTAAGAGTTTCATTAATATGATGACCTTGTGAAGCTAAATTTCTAACTTTAATTGCTTGAAGAGAAAATGTATGCACTAATTAAAGGCATAGCTTTAAAAACAGATGTGCCCTCCCTGTTGCAGTACAGGTATCTGCCCCTCTACTCCACTCTGGTGAGACCACACCTGGAGTACTGTGTGCAGCTCTGGAGTCCTCAGCACAAGAAGGACATGGACCTGTTGGAATGGGTCCAGAGGAGGGCCATGAAGATGATCAGAGGGCTGGAGCACCTTTCCTATGAAGACAGGCTGAGACAGCCTCCCCACCCCTCCTGTAGGCCCCCTTTAGGTACTGGAAGGCTGCTATGAGGTCTCCCCGGAGCCTTCTCTTCTCCAGGCTGAACAACACCAACTGTCTCAGCCTGTCTTCATAGGAGAGGTGCTCCAGCCCTCTGATCATCTTCATGGCCCTCCTCTGGACCCATTCCAACAGGTCCATGTCCTTCTTGTGCTGAGGACTCCAGAGCTGCACACAGTACTCCAGGTGTGGTCTCACCAGAGTGGAGTAGAGGGGCAGATACCTGTACTGCAACAGGGAGGGCACATCTGTTTTTAAAGCTATGCCTTTAATTAGTGCATACATTTTCTCTTCAAGCAATTAAAGTTAGAAATTTAGCTTCACAAGGTCATCATATTAATGAAACTCTTACGAATAAAGGAGTAAGGTAGTGTGCTTGTTGAAAAGTCTTAAACCACAAATATCCAGCTGGAAATGGTGTTTGGAAAGGCTGTTACAGGCTGAACCAAATTGTGAGTTCAAGAGAGGAGTCATTATTTTGAAAGCGCAGTTAATGAAAAATCGATCACAGTCCCTTCTAGTTGCTCTCTCAAAACCCCTTGGAGGAGCAGAGGTCTACAGCTGTGAAACAGCCCGGTAAGTAAATTTTTCAAAAATTTAGATATTACATGTTCCCAAAGAAAGTGTTCAACAGCTCTCCGGCCCCTCATTAGCACCTGTTAATGAGATGCATATTCACATGTCACAATATTAGCTCTGCCCTGCCAAATGCATCAGGGCCCTGTTCTTCCCTGACATAACTTGAGTATGTACTGGGTGAATACCAAGAGTCTACTGATTTCTTTAAAAAAATTAGCTTCAAAAAAGTCCTTCGTGCCAATTAATGAAGCATGTGAGAAAGAAGAAAAATAATATTTTTCCACATGGCGCTTGTATGGCATATTCACAGACTGTCACAGATCTTCTCTCTTCCAGACTTGGATATACTTTGGATCGGATACCGTTTTCCAAGAGCTACTTGTTTCAGGCCATCTCAGACTGGATTGAATACAAAGGCCCAAGGCACACAAATTATCCAAGCAGTTCATGGCTTTGGAGGAAACACAGGACTCAATTAAGGTACGGTTTAGTCAGGAAGAGAATTCTGGCTGTGTTTCACAGGAAATTCTGCTGAAATTTCATTTCAGTTGCCAAGTTTCATTCTGTATGCGAAATGGCAGCTGATCTACACCAAGGAATGGAAAGTAGAGACGATCCAATAAAGAGGGTTGTTTATTACAAAACTGCTTGGGTTTGTGAGGGATATAAAGACATCGGATCAGTTCTTTAGCAGATCAATGCTTTGGGAAACACTGCAGCTAACATTTCTGAATATTCACATTCAAATTCTGTGATCAGAGACATCCGTTTCTGAATTTTATTCATGTTTCAGGTGTGAAGATGGATGACTGTGTGTCTTCATACTCTAGAAGTGCAACCCCTGTTTACCAGAAGGACTAGATTTTCATCACACTTCTCTAAGTGGTCCTAGAAATTGTCAGATTATTTTCTTAATTCTTCTCCCCATTCTTCTTTTAACCCTCTCCTTACATTTCTGTTTCAAAGTCTGCACGATGGTTTCAGTGAGACAATTTCAGTGATCAAACACCTCTCAATGTGAGTGTGGAATTGCCAGAATTGTGTTCAGTGTGAAGGCAGGTAGGATCCCATATTGTACAACAAAACACCTCAGGAGTCGTTTGACTATAAGAAAATCCTGATCTTTACAGTGATTAAGTCACAATAAAAGCCAACATAAAAATCCTGAGATTTTCTAAAACAAGGTACTTTCCCAAACATAGAGAATGTTTTCACATTAATATCCAGCAATATCATCTTTATGATATTTTTAATAACTGTCAAGCTATACTGCATCTTTTTGTACAAAATCATAGCTGAAGATCCATACTATATTTAGTATTTACTTCCTGAGAGGAATAAAGCTCATACAGATTTGAGAAGAGTATGATAAATGTAAGGAAAATAAATACTAGTTTTTCTTAAATGACTTTTTAACCAATCAGAATGCATCCCCTGAATATGGGATATGACTGGATAAAATTGCTCCAGGCTTCAGTATTATTGTCATTTGAGAAAGCAAACAATAGAAACCGATTTTCAGTCAGTTGTGAGCCAGCAGTTGTTTCAACGATGTAACCATATCTTCTATATTCATGAGTGAAGATAACTACAGAAACATTCCTAATCCGTCGGTGAAAAATACAATATCGCAGTCTCCTTCCCTGTTTTTGTTCATCCCTGCACACACAGAGACAGCTACCCCTCAACTAAAAGAAGTACAGTCAATTGTCTTGTTATGTTCCTTTCGCATTACAGATGCATTAGAGCTCTGCTTAGGCTTCATAATTGAGTTATAGCAGTCATCCACGTATTAGATTCTAGGCTGAGCTTTGGCAAGACTAAATAATAGATTGAAAAATACAATTATTGCTTACCTACAGAATTCCTTTGCTTGGGAGGTAAAGCATATATATCAGAAAAGTTGTGGTTTTTTTTCCCCAGGCCTATTCAATAAATGAACATTACACCAGGATTCTTACACAGAGTATCTTTGAAATGGGTTTTGTATTGATTTTTGTAACTACCCTGTTAGATGACGTTATCCCTTAGTGTGTCATGTTTAGATGGGTCCGCCCGGAGCAGGTCACTGAGGTGATAACTGTCATTTGGAGGGACAGAAAAGCAATCATAGCTTTTTCATTACTTACTGTTTTCCCCCTGCAAGTGTGGGATCATTTGACATATTATGGCTTCTGTGATTTAAGCTGCATTCTGAAATTAAGTGCTAGAATATCAAGCTGCGGGTTTAGAAAAATAAACTTCATGTCAAAGGAACCACATGCCCTGTAGGTCATAACTAAGATCCAGAAGAAGTAACAGTCTTCAGAATTTAAAAAACAAAATAAAACCCAAAACCCCCACTTCCCCCACCCCCCCAAAAAATCCACTAGAAAAGAAATATGTTTTTATAAGAGCCAAAAGGATCCAAAATTGTTAAAGTAATTGTGGACTGCACTTGCTACGTAAATGAAAAATTGAAAAGCAATTCCAACCTGAATCTCTTAATTTTCCATGCTAAAACAAAAACATGTGAGAGTATCACTGATTTGTTAAAATTGTGACGTAATTACAATTGAACATCAGAGTACAAAAAAGAAGCCAGGAAGAGCTTTTTACCAGCCGTCAGAAAAACTGCTGCACTTCCCTTAGACAAAGTCTGCAAAGCTTTTTTGAGTGTGACCAAGTTTCTAGGAGGCTTGTTTTAAATCAATCCAAACTCATTTTAAAACAAATCTATTTTAATGCATAGTTGCTGACAGAAAACACAGAATATGGTAGTTATTAAGCTATTTTGATATGGAACAAGGAAATTTGTTATATTAAGTTGAGCTTTTGCAATTTTTTAAGATTTACCAAATACCAAGTTTAAAAACAGGTTAATTAATTAATAAACTGGTCTCCTGTCCCAGGTACACTTTTATATGCAAGCTTTTTTGGGGCGTATTTTTAAGAAGAAGGCACAGAGTCAAAGTGTACCTTCCCCTGTAAAATCTCTTCATGTATTTTCGGGATGATCTAAACCCTTAAACTGTCAGATATTTATTCAGAATCTTCTTTTTTGATCAAAACCACATTTCATTCACAAGTCAGATCATACGTCCCTTATGTGAAACCTATTTTTGCAATTCTCAGTCTGTAATTCTCTGAAATCTCCTAGTACTATGAAATGTCATTACAGCGATGTTCATGTAGGATATGGTCATTGGGTAGAATGCACAAACAATCCTGGAAGCAAGGACTGACAAGCAGTGTTTCAAAATATCCTACATAAATGCCAGGCTACAGAGCTTGCTCTCTGTATGTCGTCTTTCGCACTCTTCAAACCCTGTGAACGTTGAAGTTTTTGCCATACAGAGGAACTCTTTCAGCCCGCTGCGATGATCATAGCCTGGTGGTTGAGGTACCCTCTAAAGAGCAGAATGTCTTGGTCTGAACAGCTTTAAGCTGAGGAATCCAGGCCACCCACATGCTGTGCAAAGGTTTTAACCATGTGGTTGTGTCCTTCTACTATATTTTCAAGGAACAAGTCTAATCTATTTCTCCAGAAGAAAGCTTAAAATTCTCTTTTGTGATTCCAGAGTGGATGAGAGAGACAGGTACATGCGTATGTTCAAGCATGTCTGTCTGGCCTAGTCCCCAGTAGTCCCTCCTTAGCAGTCAATTTGGATTTCATGCTGAAAAGCTTGAATCGGCATTCCATCTGTGGGGACCAAAATTTTCCAAAAGGTCAAGAGCAAGAGTAAAAAAAACCATCATCCCCTTACCCTTCCACTTTCCCCAAAGTAAATGAAGTAACTAAAAAAATAGTATTTGTTGGTGGGTTTTGGGGTTTTTTTGGATTTTTCTGTTGGTTTGTTGTGGGTTTTTTTAAATAGACAACTATTACATTAATCTGTACTGAAGTGGTTATGGATATTTTCTTCCCAAACTTCTAACCCCCCCAAAACTGATGAAAGACGTAAAGTATTGTTAATCTTCACTTACCTTAAAATATCCCACAAGAGATTTGCAGTCTTGCAAATAAAATTAAAGGTTAATAGGTATCATTTTACATTTTACATATGGTTCTTGTAATGCTTCTTTTAGGTTGCTATCTCACTTACTTAGGAAAAAACTGACCATAAATGAAATCAATTCTTTTTAGAATGTGCTCAGAAGTACTCTACTTACTTGATGCTGATTAAACATAATTGGACAGTTGAAAATGGCCATAAAAATATAAGGTGATCAAGTTACATACTTCTGGTTTTGTTGGATATTTGAACTATTGTTGGTTTTAGCACTATTTAAATAACTACAGTATACAACAGGAATAGATGTTATCTGAATTGAAAAGTAACCTTTGGCAGATCTCATAACCAAACGCATTGAGAAAGAAATTGGTGGGATTATTTCTAGTGAATAATACTGGTCAGTGTATTCAGTAATTTTATCATTCATAAGAAATAACTAATCAAGTTTATTGATGCCACAGAGATTGGTTGACTAAAAATAACGATGAGAATAGGTTGCTTATTCAGAGTTCTCCAGATCACATGGCTCCATGGGTGTATTCCAGTAACACGCATTTTAATATACATTTAATACATTCAGTATTCAGCCAGAGGCATGTTTTGAGAGAGCTCAAAACCAGGTTTCTGATGGAATGCTAGTCACAATCTTATTAATTATGAAAACTTTTTTCATTCGGGGGTCAATTTTAAATTTCAGTATTTAAGATTTAAAAGAACTTTTGCATTCTTCTTTTTCATATTTGCAGGAAAATATATCACTGGAAAAGATTCAAAACCAGTTGTTTTCATTTAGTGTTTTTTTCATCGGTTTTCATATGCAAATTCTTCTGGTTTCTGGATGTCATAAAATTCAAATTGCAGGCACACATTTGTCCCTTGGAAACAAATGAAATCATCTTAACATTGATAACTGCAGTCATTCTCTGAGATTCTAGAGGAGTTCTGAGAATCTAAGCTTTTTCAAATGATTCAAATAAGTCCCACTAGAAATACATACTGTTAATTATAAGGAATTAATAAAAGATGTGCACTATTTTTTTCAACCATTATTATGCTTCCTCCAAAGGGAAACCAAGAGAGTATTGTGAAGGAAACTTTATTGTCCCTACAGAAAGCTATAACTGTGGGTTAACTGTCAAGGAAGTATGACAATACTATCCTTTTTTCACTGACATTATATTTTGAAAACACAGAATATTAAATCAGGATACTATCAGTTATTCTTCCTTAAATTCAAGCTACAAAAGGTAGCGAAAATCGAGTGAAATTGACATTTTTTAACTTCTCAAATCTCTCTCATAATAAAAAATTAGTTGTTTTTTTTTTTTTTTTTTATTAAGCATACTTTCTTTTCTACCTTACTGGGTCATAGACTTGCCAAATGACTTTACATTGTATCATCTTAAATATGCATTATTGCCTATCATGTCAACTTTCAGAGATATAATTCCAAAAATGTATTCAGGTTGTTTAAGATGCATGCATATAATTCTGATACAGAAATGCTATAAGATTCCATTGTAAAAAAAAATCCATTCAACCACAATGTATTTATAACTTGTCACAGACTATTAATATGCATCATCCCAACAAAGACTCTCTTTGTTCGAAACCGAAAGTGGAAGAACAGAGCGAAGCTGGGAGGATTCTTGATCCACAGGCTTCTGTTGTTCATTCTTAAGCCAGCATGGCTTCTTTTTCATGGATATACTTATTTACTTTGTCTTCTTTCAGGAATGTAAAAGGAGTTTAAAGTAGCTTTAGCTGGGCTGCAAGATTGGGTTAATAAGATTATAACAAATCTTTTCAATTCTTCAGTCATCTTGCCTTGTGTTTGACTATGTGGTCTGAGGAAGCCTTTGAGTTTCAGCTGAAACAACTTTCACATTTCTTGAGATGCAAACTTCTTTATTAACTTCAAGCTTCATTAATGGAAGCCGACATCTAGGGACCCATTATATATTCACCATAAAATTATTCCAGCTACATGGCAAGTCTAGTCTATCTTCACGACATGACTGACCAGATGACCCTATTATGTCAAACTGTGTTCGAGAAAGAGGCCAGATAGACAGGAAGCGTCAGCACAGTGTATTGACAGATTTCTAGATGGTCCAGATGCTGAGGGGGCACTACACTCCTGGGAACCTTGGGCAAAGGTTAAGCCATGCATTTGTTCTTCCTCACATCCACACAATGCCAGGCTTGCTACCTAATTTAACCTAGTGTCAACCACATCCCATTCTTTTTCCATTTCCTGTCAGAAAATTCTATAATTTTTTAACAAAGCATGTACTCTTTTTTAATATAAACACCTCTTTCTGAAGAAATATCAAATGCTTCAACTAAATTAAGTGGCTTTACATAACTGGATCCAGTTCCCTGGATACTGAGACAAACCCACTAAAAAGCCTGAAAAGGAGAAAGAATATTATAGAGTCCTCTTCAATTTTCCAATAATTGTCTATAATAGAGGGACACACCATTTCTCTAAGATCTATTAAAACAGTATTTATTTTACTCTTTCCACCCTTTTATAGGCAAGACTTCCCACAGAGGAATTTGGTCAAATGCATAATTTTTTATCATTAAAATGGTGCATTTTAGGGAAAACAAAATTATAAATAAATGGGATTCAGTTCACTTATAGAATCATAGAATGGTTTGGGTTGGAAAGGACCTTAAAGATCATCTAGTTCCAACCCCCCTGCCCTGGGCAGGGACATCTCCCACTAGACCAGGCTGCTCAAAGCCCCATCCAGCCTGGCCTTGAACACTTCCAGGGATGGGGCATCCACAACTTCCCTGGGCAACCTGTTCCAGTGTCTCTCCACCCTCACAGTAAAGAATTTCTTCCTGATATCTAATCTAAATCTCCCCTCTTTCATATTAAAACTGTTACCACTTGGCTTATTGCTACACTCCCTGATAAAGAGTCCCTCCCCATCTCTCCTGTAGGCCCCCTTTAGGTACTGGAAGGCTGCTATAAGGTCTCCCCGGAGTCTTCTCTTCTCCAGGCTGAACAACACCAATTACCTCAGCCTGTCTTCATAGGAGAGGTGCTCCAGCTCTCTGATCATCTTCATGGCTCTCCTCTGGACCCATTCCAACAGGTCCATGTCCTTCTTGTGCTGAGGACTCCAGAGCTGGATGCAGTACTCCAGGTGGGGTCTCACAATAGCGGAGTAGAGGGGCAGAATCACCTCCCTCAACCTTCTGGCCACGCTTCTTTTGATGCAGCCCAGGATGCGGTTGGCTTTCTGGGCTGCAAGCGTGCATTGCTGGCTCATGTTGAGCTTCTCATCCACCAACACCCAAGTTCTTCTCCTCAGGGCTGCTCTCAGTCCTTTCTCCACCCAACCTGTATTTGTGAAATAGAAACTTAATAGAAAGGGAAGAAATTAAAATGTCAGGGAGCCGGGACCAGTCATTCCAAACATTGATTTACACATCTGTTCTTAGCTTCTGTAAGTTTTGTCAATAGTTGTTATTCATAATGCCAATTTCGAAAAAGTGTGATTGTTTGTAAACACAGAACACCAGATTTTTAAAATGGCTCTAGTGGAGAGAAGTATCTGGGGAACTGCAAATCATTAGGTATGGAACTAAACCTGAGTAAACCTGTAGAAACTATTAATAAAGTATAGAAACAACGGACTCAAGGCCACATGATTCATTGGGGAAGTAATAACCTGGTATTCATAGAGAAGCACCGTGCTCACAGTTTATTAATGATCTCTGTGGGACTGAAGGTGAGGGTGATCTGGTCAGCATCCTATATTTGGATTTTTACAAAGCCATTTGTAATTTGGATTTTTATCTGCCACATCTCTCATGGTAGGCTCTAAAGGAAATTAAAATTCCAAGGGGCGACACAAATACCCGTTTGTATATTATGGAACAAAAAGCAGGATAAATTGTGATTCTGTAGAGGTCAGTCAACAATGGAGTCTGGTGGGAACCTGCACCAGCATCTGCAGTGTTCAAAATAAGCTGATGGTACTAAGTTATTCAAGGTTCTCAAGTTAGAATAGATAAATGGAAATGCCTAGTACAAATGTTAACCATTATTAAGGGGAAAACAGAGAATCGAATCAGGTGCCATTCTGTTCCCACAAAGGGTAAAATAGCACTGGAAGAGGTAGAGAGAGAGATGTGTGGCACAGTTTCCATACAAAGAACAGTTAAAGAGATAACAACTCTGCCATCTGGAAGAAAGATAACAAAGGTCTATAAATAGATTTATGAGAAAGTGATATAAAATCAAGAGTGGCCTGGGTGAATCAAAAATCATGAAATAGGATGTCACATGCGATACCATATCACATAATGAACACAAAATGCAAAAGCAGAAAATCCTAGATATGTTGATGTAAGAAAACTCAGAAAGATACTGCCTCTGACTCACTGAGTCCACACGTTGCTGGCAGCTAGGAGGGTACACAGAGGGAATTATCACTGTATGCTTCCCTAGGCATCTGCTGCTAGTCATCTACGAAGAAAGGAAACGGGTATAAGATGGACTCTTTCATCTGATCCAGCATGGCAGCACTAATGTTTTTATTCAGGAGCCCCTGGCATTACAGAGGCGAAACAATGTCAATTGTCTGATTAGCAGTATCTTGCAACAGGGAAAAGCAGATGCTCTTAAACTAAATTGCTTTATTTGGAATGCATACAGGACTGCAGCAGAAGTTCCCACAGAGATCCTGCAGGCTGGCCAAATGCAGTCCCTCTCACCACATCTCTATGTCTATCTTGGAGCGGGGCAAGGAGGGGAGGGAGGGTTATCACACGTCTTTTTGATATATCATCTGAGCTCACTGTGGGAGCACCTATTTTAGAAACAAACCAACCATACAATCCTGGTATTACTTGCTTTTTCCTCTAAATTACTGACACCAAAACCACAAGCTTTTTGAGATCGAAGCTGTCTAAAACTTTATACACGTGAAACAGACGAATATCAATGTCCACCTCTATTACTTTACTGGGTTTAGTTATGTCCTTCATTTATGGTTCTTGTAATTGTAAAAATACTCTGACCCTACAGAAAGAGCCTCTCTTAGAATCAGAGTCGATACAGATCTCCCCTTAGTTACAAAGAGCAGATTATCGGTCGGGAGGAACTAAAAGGAAACAGAAGGAATCTAAGGACTTTAAACCACTTTTTAATGTAACTTGGATCTCTAGGGCTAGTACTCTGTAATCATAAGGTTTTGGCCACTGCAAGGCATCATCAGAGATCAAAAGTGAAATCTTTGGGGTGATTCGTACTCTAATACTTTTGGATTTCTCTTGAGTGCAACTTAACTCTGAATTTCTTTGATTTAAGGATAGCTATGTTATCACTATAATGTTTTATTACCATTAAATGGCACATTCACTTTCAGCTGTAATTGAAGTTTTTCTTACGTGGCAATATAGGGCCTAGTTATAGGACTTTAGCTAAGAGCCACAGTTTGTAATTCATAGAGCACTTTGAGATTTGCAAAAAGAGTCTCATAAATCAGTTTAAAGAAAAAAAATGGAAGGCAAAGGAATTAAATTATTAACATTACATATAGACTCAATATCATTTCAACTAACTTTTCATCATGACGAATTTTTCTTGACATATAAATATGAAGCTTTACAAAAGAGGGAGGGGTTTTTTGTTTATGTGAGAGAATGAGGGTAGTAAAAGAAAATTAGTCACTTATGTAAGAAAACTTCAGCAAGTAACTGAGTAGTACTAGAGGCAAAAGCAGATATTCCTCACAAGGACTGTGCAAAATAGTGAACACTAATCATCTGCCTTCCTTGTTGCTTTTAGGCATAATCAACTGGAAAGGGAAGTGAGGCATGTTCCATAGGGGTTTTACAAACCACACTGTATTGTGAAGATTACCTCTCAGACCTGAACACAGTGGCTGCTGAAGCTCGTTTTTGTCTTGTTGTGTATGCCCAGTTTTGCCATTGTCTCTGCAAGCCCACCCCACAAATCAGGAATCACAAAATCGTCACACAAAAATATCTATGTCCTGGAGACATTACCATCTGATGGCCAGATCCAAAGAGAACTAAAGCTGAAGAAGTGGAATATAGGTGGATTTAGCAATCTATTTCCAAAATTGCAATCCTGAAACATTGTTTTTAACTCCAAATAAATACTGTTTCATCAGCTTTGGTCTGCCATTTTATCACTAGCAAGCTGGAATGAAAGGAGCTGAAAAGCTTGGGTGAGAAAGAGGATGATACCAATTTTTGAAATCATGTTCTGAAAAGACAGATTAAGTGTTGCTCAGGGTTTTGAAAGAAAGGGGAAAGGCAACTTTTTGAAAAGATACTAGAGTGTCCAAATGCATGAGAAGTTCTCCACGAAGTCCTAGAGAAGTCTTGCCACAGAGCGCGACGGACTTCAAATTTCAGACATGGTTCCTGTTGTCCCTGTTTTCTATTGGTTACATTCATGTGACTGAATGTGCTGTCTACGACGGATTCTGAAACACCCAGGTCTCCAAATAAACTCTAAGTCCCTAATGTAGTTTCCTCGGAAAACATTCTGCTCTCCAGTTTAATCGAAAAGAGCCCAAATTTTCCTCCCTGCAGCATATCACTTTTATGCAGCTAAAGCCCTGGAAACCTGATCTAACTTTAACATTAACCCTGCTTTGAGCACACGGCTTGATTTCAGAGATTCCCTTCCTACTTTAAATAGTCTTTTAGGTGTATCTCTAAATTAATAATTTAGTAACCTCAAAAAAATACTGCTTGTTCCTCTGGTATGCCATTTCTGCTCTATGGGCAGAAAAAGGAACTGTAGATTCAGGCCTTCCACAGCTGTCCCTGTCTTCAGAGAAGAGGGACCACAATTCTCCCTGGGCCTCAGATGGGGCAGGGGATTGAGAAGTTCACTAAGCACTCTTCTTTCTCTTCCTTAAGCACTGATTTAAGGCTTAAGGAAAACTAGACCCAAAGGTGTTACAGATGTATAAAACATAGCCTACAATGCCTTGATTTTGAGAATCAAAAACTTCTTTTAACAAAATAAAACCAACACATTCTTTACAAGACATTGAAAGCATGGATCGTTCATTTTTAAAGGTCAAGAAACACATAACCAATCATGTTTCCATCAGCAACACAAGTAAAACTTGCTGCTTGTACATCTGCATGACCACTAATTTTCGAGGCTGGATACTTTGCTGAATTTTAATACAATTGGCTGTTCATCAACATCTTCTTTACCAGAAGAGCGATATTTCCCATTTATTACTCAGCACTGTTCTTCTCTATGAATGAAAACAATACTAGGCTTCGATATTCAAAAGAACCCAGTACTGTACCTGAAATGTACAATTCAGGATGTTTTCTTCAGAAATAACTCTGAAATGAGTTAAGGTATAATGGTTCTGGAAAGTTAATATATTTTAGGTGTCAGATACAATTTGTGAATATTTTGAAAGGCAAAATGAGCAAAATTTGTCAACAATTATTATTATATTATTATAGTTTAGGATAAACTGTTGCCCACTCAAAAAATTTTTAATGATTACATAATTCTATCTTATCATTTAAAAACTCTGGCATTCACGCCATGGAAACTGACTTTACCTAAATTTACAAAAATATGGGCTACCTGGTTGCCGTACAACATGTAGCTATACATCTGTCTGTGTTTTTTCATAACATTGGCATTGATCTCTATTTATCATCCACTCCTATGCCTGACACAATAATAATATTTTCACTTCATTCTGTTCACTGCATTGCCCTTATTACAGGTTCCTACATTTTAGTTTCTTTTCCTCATATATTTGAGTGGGAAAACTACTGTTTGTTTTATTCTTTGCCTAAAGTGGTTTCACAGAAATGCCACAAATTGACTGTTCTAATTCCTTCATTACCTTTAGGTAATGGGTCACAGGCCGTTCCTACCAACACACTTCAAGCGTCGCTGCAAATGCAGAGGACCAGTGGAACCACTGCCTTCCGAAGGAGGGTAAAGTAGCTGTTCCAGAAGTGACAATTCCTTTCGTCTATGCTGAGCTCATTTCGGTCATGCTTTACTTCCAGTCATACTTCAAATGAAGAAGAAAAGTCATCATCTCTCTGAAACTGACCCTATGCATAGAACGCTATCATATATCAGAAGTATTACAGGGAGATTCTTATCAATGATGTTGTTTCACAATGTGCCTTCAGAAGGCAAAGCCTAGTTTCAAGGCTTTTTTCTGTATCAGGCAACACCATTTCAGTAACACATTAGACTAGGTATGCTGGAGATCATATTCATTACAGTTATGATCACTTTAGGTGACAGCTACCAATTACCAGCCTTCATGATCATAATCACTGACCATATTCTCCAGCTGTCTGCTCGCCTGTTTTCAGGCTATATTTAACTCAGCTAGGAGTTCTTCTGATTTCCCTACCAAATTCTTCTCCCAAGATATTCTGGGCACTGGAAATGCCATCACATTTATGCAAATGGGAATAGTGTAAAATATCAGGTAGTTCAGCAAAACATTCTATGAACAAAATTTTGTTTTATTTGTAGGGGATATTTACAGACACAAATCCAGAAATAAGATGGAGACAAGCAGGATGTTGGTGACCAAATAACTCTGCCCTGCAGAAATTAAATTTTAGAACTGTTCAAAATATTTTTAACAGAAATTAATCTCAAAATTACAGAGCTGCAAATTCACAGAGTCACCATCCCCTTATTAGGCAGGGTCAAGCACCCTTTTAGCCCATGCCTGGGAGAGGCCTAAGAAAGAGCCAGGCCCAGGACACAGCTCCTCATTTGCAGCCAACAGATGCAGCATTTTGCACATCAGGGGACAAAGGAGACACTAGCAAACTTTCTCTGCCTAGCATACACATCCTTAGCTATGGTGGTGATGTGCCACACAGCATGTTCCCCAGGAGCCATTGGAGAAACTGTCCCTTCATTATCAGATAGAGCTTGGATCCAGATGGATCTTCAGAGAAGGATGCAGCTTTGCAAGTCTCAAGCTACAGGGAGTGCCTGGAGCTTCTTGTTCAGCCTGGGCTACATGGTCTTCTAGCCTACAGGAGGTATGCGGTTGTCAATGAGCTACATTGCCAAGTGAAATAGCTGCAGGGGGGGTCTCCAGACTGCATATGAGAAAGAGATCAACTGCATCTTCTCTGAGACCAACACCTGCAAAAGTCCAAACCTTCAACTGTAGTGGAGGGGCAGGAAGAGCCTATTGCCCATGAAGCTGGAAAGTGGAAACTCTCATTATGAGAAAAGCTAGAAGCTGGTGATTTCTCACGCCAGAAAGAAGGCTCCTGCCCTACCTGAAGGCTTGCAGTAACAGAATAGGTTAAGCATCCTCAGAGCAGAGGAGGAGCTGTGAGTGCCCTCAGCGTAGCATATTTGGCAGCTGAGCCTGAGCCACTCAGGACCACTAGGAGGAAGTGATGAGTGGCAGTGGTAAGAGACTCCTACTGTGGGGGACAGAGTGCCCCATCTGAAGACCTGAGTCATCTTTCAGGGAGGTTTGCTGCTTTCCCAGAGCTTGCATTAATAGTGTTGTAGAGGCTCTATGGGTGTTCATCTGGTCCTCCCCCTTGCTGCTCTTCCACATACACACCAATCACACTGCCAGTGGTGACTTGGGAAGTCAAATGTGACTACATGACTCTGGTGGCAATGGTCAAGACCATGGAGGCTCAGGTGGTGTTCTCCTTAATCTTGCCAGTGAAGAAGGGCCTGAGGAGGACTGGATCCGTCCTATGGGTCAACAATCGGTTGCATAGTTGCTGTTGACAGCAGGGTTTCTGTTTCTACAAGCATGGGATGCCCCTTTGAAGGCCAACAGCTGCTTGGAAGAGATAGGATCCATCTGAATAAGCAGAGCAAAAGTATGTTTGCCAACAGGCTGGCCAACTTGGTGAAGAAAGATTTAAACTAGAAATGTTGGGGGTCATTTGGAGTTTAATGGGGAAGGAAGAGATTCCTCAACAAGTGAGGTAGTTATGGATGAGGTAGATGACTACAGAAGCAACACAGCAGACATCAAAACAAGGCTCAAGCTGAATCACTTGAAGCGGAGGCATGTAATAATGGAAGTGGCTGTGGAATGGCCTTGTGGGAAAACTCTGTTCTGGGGAATAAGCGTGCTTGGGTGCCTCTCTGAAATGCACCACTGCATGCAGCATGGGGAGCAAATAGAAAGAATCCGAATTCTTTGTGCAGTTACAGGACTATGACTTCATTGGGATCGTGGAGGCATAGTAAGATATCTCACATGACAAGTACTGTGAGGGATGGATACAGGCACTTTAGAAGGAACAGGCAGGGAAGGTAAGGAGGGGGTGTTGCACTTCATTTGAGGGAGCAGCTGAAATGAATTGAGCTCTGTCTTGGGATGGATCAGGACCCAGTCAAAAACATATACCTCACCCCCTTAGAAACATATAGAAAAACTTCTGAAACATTATTTGAAAATGGTGCCAGCACAATAAGCTACACATAACTGTTTTTCAGTTCTTTTAGGAACACTAAAAAACTGCTGTCAAACTCCATTTTATTCAATGTGTGATCACAGTTTCAAGAAATATACTATTTTTTCTAAATAATTTAGATTAAAATAATATTTAATGAAAAATTGAGTGTTTACTTATGTTCCTAAAGCTGACCTATTGAATAAAGTATCAGCAGTGCCTCACATTGTTATCTGTAACACTGTTTATGAACTGTAAGACAAGAATAAGTTAATCATATCTCTGTTGCCTCAATAATATGAATTAATCAGGTGTTGAATGGATTGTGGAAGTGAATTTATTCTACTGAAATCACATCATATGTTTGTATGGAAAAGACTGAAAGTCTACTTTTGAAGCCAAAAAGAAATTAAAGTTTTAATAATAAAATGCACTATGGCCTCGATCCAACTTAGCACATAAAATAAATAGTCACAGCACACTTTTAAATATGACACCATCAGTGTTGCAGTACAGTTACCTCTGGACTAGCTGCCGATACTCTCTTCTTACGTGCTAGTTAAGTAGATCTACACATACATGTTTGAACTTGCACACTATGCACACACAGACGTATATCTGTAGGCTAAGTAAAATGGCATAGACTGATCTAATTTCAAAATGGACAGTAAAAAAAAGCAATTTAAAACAATTTTTTTAAGGCTATGAAGAATATCTTGCAAGCAGAAGTCGTAAAGTGGCAAAATAGGAAAGTATAATGAGCCTGCAGATGCACAATGAACAAATTACAGAGATAGAGACCAGAAAAGTTTGGGAAATTGTCTAGGAGCCCAAATTCCTAAAAAAGACAGTTATTTCTGTTATAATCTACCTAGCTTTTGTTTTTCACTTGTTCTGAGGTGTATAAATAGCCGCCTTTTTTAAACCAATGGACCTGTTTCATAATACAGCAATGGCATTACACATTTCCTCAGCAGTTTTAACCTAATTCATTTTTCTATAATACCTTGTGGTCACTTTTAAACACTGTTATTTATCTCCCGTATTACCTTCAGTATTTCACTAGTGACGTTTGTAGCTCCAAAATAAGTAGATAGATATGGCAGTGCAGGATTTATATTTACAATGGGTTTAATTTCACTTGATAAAAAGAAATTGGCCTATAGCAATACTTGTTGCAAATACAGAAATGCACTCCTTTCAGTTTTTACAGTTCACTTAAAAAAAAAAAACAAACACAAACTTTAAATTACTTTTGTATAAAAATCTTAATATAAAATTACAATATATTGGGTCATGATTTACACTCAAAGTGGAGCTTGCAGGGACTCCCCCAAGGGAAGTTACGCTCTGACCCTATCATGAGACTCCCACACATGCCTGCCTTCCCCTAGCCCCTGTTCCTGTGCTGAAAGACAGCTATACTCAGACATCTGTAAGATAGTGCCATTTTTGCTTTCACTCACTTCAGAACCCATTTATTAGAGACATCTAAGCCTGTATTTCCAAATTAAGTCCTGTCATCTGCATTTGTTCAAGTTTGCATGTGGTAATTCAATATATATTATCACTATTAAAATAGATAAGTTTTCTTTCATTTAGCTGGAGCCTTAGTCTCCTACTTCTACTGTCGTCAACATAAAAATCACTTTTGACATCTGTGGAACCTGACAGATCAATAAAATAATTCCTTCAGAAATAGGAACTATTGCTTATTATAATTAACAGATAATTGTTACAACCAAACTATAATTTCTGTAGCCTTCACCTCTAAAAGCAGTCCCATTAACTATTATAAAACACAGAACAAATGTGTATTTTCATTTCTAGGACTATATAGATTACTCATCCGTATGCAGTGAAGAGTTTGTGGAAACTAATTTGTATCAGGAGTGACCAAGAATCATGTTTTGACTTTCCTATACGACGTTTGTCCTATATGATAATACTTCATCTTCCCAAGTGAATAACCGAAACTTTATAGCGAGCAATTTATATAGCCACAACAGCAATAATATATGCATCTATGCAACAAACTGTTATTCTCTAAACACCAGTATGAACTAAGTCTGATTTGCAAAAATGTCAGCATGATCTGACCACTTTACAATCTTGCGAAAAATAGCTGTTCAGCTGGGAGGAAGTGGTAGACTTGCCAGTACTGACCCTTTGCCTGAGAGCTGTGACATTTTTATCCACCCATGAGAAGTTGTGAACTCCAGTGAAGTGCCACACATGTGTTAAGTATACGTTATTTTACATCCACATATAAAATTAATTAATTATTTATTTTGAGCAGACAATGGAAAAGCATCACTTTTTATTCCCCCCAGCTGAGACCTACTTTAAAAAAGATGTGTTGCATGTGGACTGTGTGGAATTGACCAAAAATCTTCCACCTCAAACCCTATGTAGTTCAGCAATCTGGCTCTCATACTGAGCCTGCAGTGCCCATCTCCCGGCACACACCTCTGCTGTACCCTAAATAACCCTCCCGTGATCCCCTTTGAAAAGAAACCCAGAGATGTGGATAAGAAAGGAGCTACTCCAGTAACCTCTCCAATCTGGGTAGTCCAAAGGCCACAGACGTGCAGTAGTTATCGGCCTCACAGTGTAAACACAGGCACAGAGGCACAGCTCTCACAACTGGTGTTGACGACCAAATAGAAGAAAGGGAGAACATATCTACAAAAGTGGTCACCATCTTGCCCTGGACATTCTGACGTGGTCAGGCATAAACTGAAACCCTAAGGATGTTTTCCTGTATCTCTGTGCCCAAGTATACGCTTTCAGCAGGCTATCTTGGCTCAGATACAGTGTTGTGGAAACACTAGAGACTGAAGCTGGCCGGTGTCAAATATTATTTTTTAATATATTTATTTCATTTTTATCAAACACTATGGCTTCCATTAACATTTGGCTCAAGATTACTTCTAAAACATTCTCTTTCTTCAAAAAGAAAAGTCTCATATATGAGCAAGCAAGATGATGGGAGATGTACAGCTTTGAACGAGCTGAGAATCTGGCCCAGAAAGAGTATCCAAAACCACAAGTGTCTCTTCTGGTGGGCCATTTTCCATAGCTGTCCATAATACTCTATTTTCCACACTGTTATGTCATTAAATATAGACACAGGCACAGATGCACACACACAAACAACTGTGTGGATGAATTTCTAATGCGATATCACATGCCTTTCCTTTTGGTCCAGAACGCTGATAGACACAGTTGATTCTGAGATATGTGCTTTCAGGAATCGTACTGGAATAACTTTAAGAACATTTCCTCTGTTTCTACTAATAAAGGCAAAGATTCAAGCCACATCTGTAATGCTATATTTCTGAACAAGGTGTGCTTGTTCTACCAAGGATATGCCAATAATTCAAGGTAATCAGCAGGGTACATTACAGAGGAAACTCTGAACCAACAAGCTGTACAAACAAAATAGCAATCAGAAGATTTAATGCATTTCTGATGTACATTTAAGGCATTGACACTGGGCCACAGATGTACATGTGTTGTGTTTTATCTTGTTGAGATATGGCCTGTGAGAACCTATTATAGCACATCATCACCCACAACTACTGGGCCCAGCAAAGGAAAAATTCCATCACACATTACTCCTGCAGATATATTAGAGAAACAAATTGTACTTGGAATTGAAAAGTCACAGGCTTATTCTGTCTTAATAAATTCCTGCCAAAAGGCTAAGTGTAAAACTAGAAATACTTCCCAAATGTTGTTACTGTATTATCATCTCTGACATCTCAAGGGCTGCTCAGGGGATCATCTAGATATCATTTCAGAGTTCTCCCAATAAATTTGCTTTTTTTAACCTGTGCTTGGTTTTATGTAGCCATTTTGAGTTTGCTGTACTTGAAATTTAACATCCCCTTTGCCAAAAGGCAAAGGCTGTTTTATAACAAGAGTTCTGACACTTTGGTTTTCTGATGATACTGTACACTTTTCAAGATCATAAATATACCTTCAAATGTTAAACTTTTCTGAAGACAGTCTGAAATCCTGTGATGCATCTGATGAATCTTAACAGATCTGCTTCTGTCCCTGTCCTGCCATCTTTCTATTCTAGACTATGCACTATATTTTGATCCTTTTTTATTCTATTATCAATACTTACAGACTCTTGAGTGTTTTCTCTCACATACACCTTGTAACTCTTCCATATGTCATTGTAGTATATAGCAATATTGTAAAGTTCTCTGCTATATCTATTATTTCTGTTATTTTTTCTTACATTTTTAATTCTCTACCTCTCTTAATAAATACATGAGGAGTTTATAATGTTCTGGTAGGAGGATGATAACATGCTAAGTAAAATGCACTAGGAAAGAGCACTTTTTTGAAGTTATTCCAAGAAAAGCAGTCTTTGGTGTCAACCGGAAAAATCATTTTGTCCCATTTTATTTCTGCTTCAACTAAGCAGAGAAAAGAACAGAAAAATGCAGAGGGTGTGCCTATGCCATTGGTTTAATTACTCAGCTTCACTCTGAGCTCCTGCTTCTTTGACAGGCCACACTTCGGGATATTTCCTGGGATGGCGCAATGAGGTCCTTACCCAGGCAGAACCCAAGCCTGGCTGAAAACTTAAGTAGTCAGGTACGGGGATGAGATGACTTGCTCATCCCAATCTGCCAACATCTTACATTCAAAAACACATTCATCCCACCCTCCTCTGCACATGGTACATATCCTTAGCATCACACTATTAAAGCAGAAACATAGAGTGACAGAAAGCAGCCCTGTAACTATCTTTGTTCCAACATAAAGATATATTAATTCTGAAAGAAACTTAAGCAAACTGTGTAAGTGTCTCAGTCCCAACAAGAAAAAACAGCCTAGGCCAAGGAGAAGAACCAGCCTCGACAAATGCTTCTAGCTATCCCAGGGTGGCACACTGAGAAGACTGGGACAAGCTCCCTAAGCTTGGCCGGGGGAACCCATCGGGGTATTCCATGCTGAGGGTTCTGAACAGTACAACCCCAAACTAGGAATCAAAAAATGGCCTCCATTAAGGTGACAGTGGGTATGATCATGTAGCAAAACAGACACATGCTGCAAGTGGCATGAGGGTCCTACAGGTGTAGATGCAAAGGGCTGTGAAACAGTGTCATGGTTTAACCCCAGACAGCATCTAGGACCACGCAGCTGCTCATGCTGTTCTCCCCCCAGGTTGGGATGGGGGAGAGAATCAGAAGAGTAAAAGTGAGTGAATTTGTGGGTTGAGGTAAAGACAGTTTAATAAGCCAAGCAAAAGCCACACACACAAGCAAAGCAAAACAAGGAATTAACTCACTGCTTCCCATGGGCAGGCAGGTGTTCAGCCATCTCCAGGAATGCAGGGCATAACAGTCGCTTGGGAAGACAAATGCCATAACTCTGAAATTCCCCCCTTCCTTCTTCTTCCCAGAGCTTTATATACTGATGACGATATCCTATGGTATGGAATATCCCTTTGGTCAGTTGGGGTCAGCTGTCCCAGCTGTGTCTCCTCCCAACTTTTTGTGCCGCCCCAGCCTGCTCACTGGTGGGATGGGTGTGAGGAGCAGAAAAGGTCTAGATTGCTTAGAAACAACCAAAAAACATCAGCGCACTATCAACACTGTTCTTATCACAAATCCAAAACACAGCACGATACCAGCTGCTCACAAGAAAGCCAACTCCATCCCAGCTGAAACCCTAACAAACAGGTACCAAACAAGAGATCACTGAGAAGTTATGCAACGTGGATCAGCCAAAACACTGCTGGAGAAGCTGGCCATGAGTGGCATGGATGTTACACACCCTCAATTGAACACACCGGGGAAACACAATGACTTTCTGGAGCAAGTCATAAGGGCCACACGGGGGTAGCCAAACAGCCGCCACCTATGCTAAATCTGACAAGGATCATGAAGAAAAAGCTGCAGAAAAGGATCATGAAGAAAAAGATCTGACATGGTTATAAATTAAATAGATGTAGATTTACTTTAATATAAGAGTTTCTAAACTGTGCAAGCTCATAAATGAACACTGTTCAGCCTCTCCTTCTATGTGTGAAGCAACCTATAGCTGGGGAAGGGGACAGTGAGCTAAAGATGACAACTCTTGTCTTTGTTTCAGCAAGAAAATAGTCAAATTCCTCAATCAGAGCCTTCCATCTCCCTGGGTGCCATCTAGGAAGCAATGTTGAGAACAGCATTGGGTATCTATAGAGATAAATGGGTACACAAGTACTTTTAAGGATGTGGGCCCTGATGTCTCCAGTCTGTCTATAAAGACAAGCATTCCAGATCAGGTCAGTGTGACACTGAGTCACGTACCCCAGCAGTCATCAGTACAGCATGGTGCAATGGAAAGTGAACTGACCTAGTGAGAAAAAAGCATTAATTAAATTTAATGTTTAAATATGAAACTGGAGATGATCTATCCCTTGTAAGTAAAGTTTACCCTTATGAAACACAATTCGGGACTCTAATTATCTATGCGTGTGCTTATTTTTTTATGTTTAATACTTGGGTTCTCAGACGGATCTTAAAGCAATTAGTAATTTGTTGTGTGAAAAAAATATTGTTGTTTTTTGGTCCCAAAAGCACTACGATGTTATTTTTAGATTAGGAAAAAGGGTAAATAGCAAGGTCACCCTACTTTTTCTCAGTCATGTATCTACTATGATTCTCCTGTGCTTCCTTCCTAAAATGTCCTAGCATTTTTTTTATATGAAAATGTGGACAGTTCTGGATTTACACAGTGTCATTCTCTCACAAGTGATGCTACATGACATAACTTTTCCACCAGTCATTCATCTTCATCCTTGTCCATGTCCTCATGTGTTCTTTTGGCCATGAGGAATTAGTTGGCCACTGTGAGTACTGCGGGTAACCAGGATGCATTATCTGTATCTTGCTTATTTAGGGGGCGTCTTTCTTCCTTTTCTTTCTCATAAGTGTCATTTTTCCAACAGTTAAAGTCAGTATGGCTACTGCTGAGCTTTATATGAGTTCACATATACTGTTTCAAGAGAGCTTCAAACCTCCCCCGGTATATGTGCTGAAGTTGTCAGTATGCAGTGATCAAAAAATTTCTGTCTTTGTTTCAGTGTTTTGCAAAATCAGAACAGCAGATTGCTGTTGGCTGTGTGTAGGCTCCTCCGCACAAGACTCTTACATCAGCAATCAACAGGTAGGCTTAGCCAACCACAGATCTTGAAATAATCAAGTAGCAACTTGTCATTTCAGCTGTGAAGAAAGCCAACAACTGTGGTGCGAGATATGAAAGTGCACAGCAATGAGTGATGTTCTTGTTTTCTGGCATCCGAATAAGACAAAGAAGACAACCGGGTTTCACAGTTGTGCATCAGTGCCTCGTAGTTTAAAGCTCGTTAATGTTACCGGGCTCTGGTAAATGAATGAAAAGAAAATTGATCATTAAATGGTGTGATAAAATGTATGAACAACACATCCAGATACCAGGAGCTTTCTACATACTGAGTGCATCGGCCTTATGAGCAACAAGCTTACAATGTACACCTGCAGACCCCACTAAATTGTTTAGATTGCACACTTTACTGTAGGTCAGGGCTGTTAATCACCAGGACGCCCCAGGGCAGCCACATACAGCCTTATTTATGGGCAAATCAAGAAACTGAAATACTGAACCGTGCCTGATTAGCTGCACTAATATGCTACTTGTGGCTAATTTCTGAGCTGCTTAATTCGCAGGTGTTTGCCCCAGCCAATAAATCATGCTTTCTACCTCCTCTTTGCACTCATAGACCTGCCATGCATATGTGGAGCCTGTTTAAGTGACAAGCAGGAAATAATTGATGGTGCATTAAATCACTCTAGTGTTTAGTGAACTGGTTCCCCTTTGAAACAAGCCTTGCTACGTTCCCACTCCCAGGCTCATTTCAGATGTTATTGTAACCCAAGTCTTCTGCGCCACTGCTTGCAACCTTTCAAAGGTACAATGTGTACATTTCCTCATTTTTATTTGTTTTACTTGTAGAGCACACTATTTGCATAAGACACCACTATTAAATTTTCCACAACAGCTAGTCACCAATGCGATGAAGCAGAACAACATCCTACTGACTGAGAAGTTGGAAGGGAACGCATGAGGAGCCCCAGCAGCTCCAGCCCTGCAGTTTCCCTTTGAATATTCTTAAATGGAGACGTCAGTAAACAGGGATTCTCAGTCATGTTTTGTATTGATCATCACTAACTTGCTCACTCTGATGATTTTTTTTCCTTCAGGTGAGAGAAGGGGATCTGAAAGTCAAACTCGCGGAACCAATTGACTCCTAACTCGCTCTAAGTCAAAACCAGGCAGATTAATGTTCTTTCCTGTATCTTGATCCAAAACCACAGAGAAGCTGCACACTTTCCAAACATTAACTGAAAATGCTGTCGAGATATACCGGGAGGCCTAAAACTAGGGAAGGACCACATTTTTTTTGTCTCTCTTTTGGTTCATCCTATATTCATATGTGGTTATCTAAAGCAATTTTTATTTTGGGGGAATATCTGGTCTTCAGCTTGCATTGTAACTGAGATGATGGTTCCTCAGGGAATTCTGGATGAGCCACATAAATCTTTTTTATACAGCTGTATGGAGAATGCCAAACCACTTCTATCTGCTTTAAGGAGTCTATTACCATTGTCCATGACAAAATTCCTTTGCCATTATTCTGGGGCCTAAGTAAAACAATCTCAAAGTAATGGATTTCAGCAAACAAGTAAAGATTCTGGGTTTTGAATGTTTTTAATGGCCATTTATGCCTTATGCTGAGACCAAACATAAATTCAATCTAATGGGTAATGAGATCATCTGCTTGACATTGTATCACAGGAGAAGCTTATTGGTGTTCTGCAAACCACAATGTTGTCAACAGTTTTCTGGTGATAGCTAAAAGTGAGAATTTCTGGATATGTTTTTTCTGGGGGTAATTAAAAGTGATGATGTTACCTTAGCGAGGTGTTACATTGTTTGAGGTATGTTTACCTGAGGCTTTTTCTCCTGCTGCAGCTAAGACTGGCAGAAAAATTTCAGCTCTCCAAAAAGAAGACAGCTAGTTAAAATTAAATGAAAAGGAACAACAAAAAGGATAAAATGTCTACAAGTGGTACAAAAAGTTTTTAAAGAGAATGTATTAGATATTCACAATAAATGCGATTCATCTCCATCATCAAAACATAGTTCTCAGGTGCTCCACAGGAAACCATATGGCTGAACAGAAAAGATAAAGGAGGCAATAGCAAATTAAAAAAAAAAATTAAAAAAATATCCTCCTTAGTAATATCCAACTGAAGAAGTTTTTAAAAAGCATAACTTGAGTCAAATTGCGTATAAAATCACAATAGGGCACGTAAGAAGAATTTTGTGAATAACTCCCTAAAAGCATAAAAATAAAGAAAATAAAAATTAATAACAAAACAAGAAACTCTGTGTGTGTGTGTGTGTGTTTTCAAAGCTTGATATGTAATCTATGAAGTGAACAGAAGGTCGAAGTTTATAAAGAGAACTTAAATGCCCTGTAGTCGCCACGGGTGAGGGTGCAATACTGAGTTACATGGACATGTAGCCTGACCTAATATGGCAATTTTATGTTCTTATCTTCTGAGGTGATAAAATGAAAGTTCTGCTGTCAGGGTGTTCTCTCTTTCTTTTACCTGCTTTCCTTGAATGCCAAGAGAGGATTTGTTAGCTTCTGGGGAAGCTGTAAAGTCATGTTTTGCCATATACTTGCAAAAGAGTTGGGTTATGATCTGGATTATGAGACATTTTTAATACGTTTGTAAATTTTAAGGCCAGAAAGAGCCATTATGTTTGCCCAAAGTAATTTCCTTTGCTATCCAGTTATAACATTTTTCCTGAGTAGTTTCTGAATTGGAAGGAATTATTCTTTTCCATTAAAAAGGAGTTTGTTTATATTTAGAAACTAGTAACTTAACCTGGAATGTATTTTTATAATTTGGCATGCTTTTACAAATTTTTAGTGGTAATTCAATTATAAAAAATAAGAACTATGTTTGAGATATTGTGTTTCAATTTATCTCAAGTGCCTTGATTTAAAGGAGATTATTAACACAAATATCTAACAAATAAAGTCAAGTCATAATGTCTGAGCTAAAAACTTTAGGGTGAGAGTTTCAAAGCTCTTCTACATTAAATTATCATAAGCCATATAGCTGATCCCAATAGGAAGAAACATAAATTTCAGTATAAGGGCATGACATTATTCCACTGTTTATTAACTGACTACTTGGTTTGGTTTTGATAGCTAGTTTGCAAAGATGACTACTTGAGAAAAATATAATGCATGCATATCAATGAATATAATTTCAATAAAACAGACTACAGAGTTTTGACTCAAAGAAGTGTTTTTCTCTAAAATGGATTTTCTTGGGACTAAATGTTTGGGTTCAGTTTGTTGGGGTTTTTTTTTGTTAAAATAGACTTTTCAGTTGCTTTCTGCATTACCTAAAAATTTCACAGCCTTCTTCTTAAATATTTTAAATGTGTTTTCTCGAGGATTAGAAAAATGAATATTGAAACTAGTTATTTAATCAATACCGTGGTTTTCTGGGAAAAAAAAGTGTAACATTTTCTATGACATGTTCAGTAGGTATTTCGGGTAAATAGCACTGTTGAACTGAACTACATTATTTGAATAAACAAGTGCAATAAAATTAAACTCGATAATACATCACAAATAAATAATAATGATATGACTGAAGTGGAAGGGCGAGGAGTGAACAAATTTGTGCAGAGCTTCAGTTCTTCATTTATAACCTGTTGGAGGAGTTTGTAGGAACAAATTACTTCTTGGTCAGCTGACGTCCATGGGAAGACTCCAGCTGACTTTGATGGGGACAGGGGAAAAATATACATATACATTGTCAGTATTTCTAATCTGACTTGACATTTTGAATATTTTAGGATTTCTTGTGCCAATCCAGGGAAATCCTCATGAAGCGTAGTGTTTATTGGCTCACTTCTGTGTCCTTTTTAAAGTTCAGGACCTTGTAAACATGATGAATTGAATACAAAAAGTGTTTTCTGAAAACTAACCTTTAAAATTACTTTTTTGTATGTTCTTGTGATTTTTACGATATTTTGAAGAAAATTACTCTAATGTTCATTAGGACTTTCACACAAGGCTCAGGTGAGGAAAATTAAATAATATCAGGTTTTTTTGTTTGCATTTTTCTTTTCTTTGCCCACTCATCCTGTTTAATAAAATCGATAAACCTATGCTTCACTCATGTTAACTTCATGCTTAACAGAACATGACAAACTGTGATGTAAGGATCATCACTGAGGATTTTCAGACTAATTTGTCACACCACTACAATAGTCTGGAATTTAGTCTGAAGTTTCTGTTCTTTCAGAAAAAGGATCATAAAATAAAGTCCTTTGAAATGTCTTTAGACTGTCTTGAATTTATGTTTGTTTTCTTTGTACCAACATATTTTTCCTAATTCAACTTTAGTGAATTCAATAAAGCAATCCCTCTGAACTTTCAAGGGTTGAAAACCAGTCCCAGGCTGTTAGAGAAAATCTTACAAGTATAAGCTGAAACTATAACAAGCTCCTATTTTATGCAGTTTTGGAGAGGTTTATTAAGATAAGGAGCAACATTGGCTTGGGATCACTATTGGGGTGTACACTAGTAGCATTCTGATAGAGTTGTCTGAAGTTTCACTTCTTTTCTCAAAGTGATGTGGTAAGGAAAGAGTTATGATTGTTGGGGTCACCTTAGTTGCTCCTCTCCGTATTCATGATGCTCTGAGTGTTTTACAAAGTGAAACTACACCACGACATTTTCATGCTTTAAATTATTTCTGATTTTTCAAAATAACTCTGAGAATACATTCTCAAGAGGTCTGTGCTAGAAATAACCAAAACATACTTGCAATTTAACCCCACATTAGCGAAGATTCTTATTATTGAATTTGGTTTTCATTTGCTTCATTGGTCTTGAATTATTTTCTCAGTCGAAAATCCACTCTGTATTTCATCACATTCTGGATCAATACCAAAGGAATAATGTATGACAATTCAAAAAAGGAAAAAGGAAATGTATAATGCAAGTTAGTAGCACTATGTAATTGTCATATTGCTGAAATGTAAGCATTGGAGAGGGATATGGGAATGTCAAGAAGTGTAGTTTCTGTATTTAAGAATTAAAGGTGTGCCAGCCTTTACTGTCAGAGTACACTTTCAGGAGGCAGCAATGAAAGTTTATATTACAAAGGTCACTCAGAGAAGAAGAATGTCACAAAGTTAAGTACATCCAGGGAAGATCAGATAATAGGGAATATCTTTTTCAAAGCTAAAATGATAGATTGCAAGAATGGTAAAATAGAGCACATGGCAGATAGAAAGGGAAATCAAGACAAGAAAAAAAATAAAATAGAAGGGTAATACAATATAAGTGAAGCTGTAGAAATCATAAAAGAAATGCTTGGAAACAAGAGTGAAACTTATTGAATAAAATAAAATTTATTCAGAGCATTCAGATGGTAAGATTCAGAAAAATAACCAGCAGAGTGGCATCTTAGCTGATTGCAAGATGCTTGACGAATACATTCAAAAAAATTGTCATGTGTTTTCATATAACACCATATGAATAATTTAACAGCAATGCCAAGATTTATGAAAAGAGCATTATCAGAGTTAATGCCTGAGACAAGAAATTGTGGGGGGTTAGGGTGACTGTACAGTTCTTATTTATAAAAACTTACAGCATTTAACACGGACTTGGTAAGCTGGGACAAGATATTTCTGGATTTCCACAGTATTAACAAAGATGAAAGCTTGATGATATTTGGGAATTCTGTACTAGTTATCATTCAATAAAATCTTTGGCAAACAGAATATGTATAATGCTGTGAAAGCAATATTTATACAGAATAGCAAGCCTAATTATTTTTCATTTAATATTTTGCTTCCTTTCATGAGCTCATCATAAAGCGATCCTTTGTACTGAACAAGAAATTTTATGATGTCATTAAAATGTTACAGACACAATAATTATGTAATGTTAGTCTTTTTGCCCTGGGAAAACCTATAAGGAAGAGCATGTGCAGCCAGATTGATTTGGTTGCTTGCATGCCTGGCCATAACATGAGACAGGCACACTATTTCAGTTTCCTGTGGACAGCGTCTGTTGTACCTTGACAAAGAAATGTACCTGTATGCACCATGTCAGGCTTTCCTATGACACATAAAAAAGTTGATGAACAAGCAGAAAACCAAGAGGTTTCCATCCCTTTGCTTGCATAGACCTCATCCGCTGGACTGCAACAGTTCCTTGCAGTAATGGGAAACTGTTGGGGAAATCTCCTGAGAGGACACAAGTGGGTGGAGCACAAAAATACAGACAGTGTCTGTTTTAAATTTATGATACCATAACCATTTTCCAACTTTATTTGCCTTAGTGTCTCCTATAGGAAGATAAGAAGCTGAACTTCCATGGTTGCAATGTGTGTACAACCAAGACGATGTGATCCTCGGGCACTACCCCAGTGGTGTTGAAATCGGAAATGGTGACCATAATCATTCTGAATGGAGCACTTTGAGATGGAACAACATCATTTTAAGTAAAATGATATAGACAGTGCAAGTATAAATAGTGACCAGAAGAGCACAGATTACGGCTTCCAGCCTTTAGGGCAGATGAGGTTAAAGGCAACTTTTCTGCTAAACAGCATGTTTAGCTCTCTGTTTTTTGCACAGATAGCATACTACTCTGACAATGTGGTGTTTTCCACTTTTTTGTTACGTATATTAAAAGTTTGCTCAAACCTAAAATCCTGGTGCAAATAAGTCCTGGGTCAACAATTATTACTAAAACTTCATTTTCTCTTCCTCCACTGGTGGAGGAGAAATAATGTAAATTCATTTTCAAACTACATGATACAGTGTGCTTCAGGAGTGACTGAGAGGGCATATTTCTTTCCTAATGGCCAGGTGACCACGATCATTTTCAAATCTTCCAGTACTTTATTCCAATTAAATGCTACAGCATCTTTTACCTTGGCTTATAGTCTGTTCTTAGCTATAGAAAGTACATACCTGATGAACGCTGCCCTCTCTTAGAAAGTATTCTAATCACTAAATTTGTGTCGGCAGCATAAAACTCACGTACACACTGAAACTGGTAATAAAGTCTGACCGTGGTCTGGACCATGAGATACCTCCAGTTACAGAAATAAAAGCCTTGTACCAACCAAAAAAAATACATCTTGCTGTGGACATGCAGACTCCCAAATGTTTGAGGATGCTGGGGTCAACCCATTACCCCTTGGAACTGTTAACAATTGACACACAACCAGCTGCGAACAGGCTTTTCAGTTGGACCTCTCTTGAGCTCAGATTGACAGGAGAGCAAGGAAAAGCGCGGAGAGAAAAAGTATACATGAATCCATGGCATGGCCTCCAGAAATCCTCAGCCAGAAGCAGCACGTGTTTAAAATTCTGTTCCTCCTATATTGGAACCCAAACTATGCTGTGTGTTCTGCAAGAACAACTGTGAAACAGCAGGGATTAGACATGAGTAGGGCTTTAAGAGAGAACTTCATGAAGGTCTGTCAGCTCTGAATAGGGTGAAATCTCAGGCTGTTAATCTTGTTTGTCCACCTAAGACTTTTTTATGGGATTGAGTTTTACCTGAAGATATGTCTTAAGCAAACTCACTTAACTAAGAGATGATGAGTTGGGTTTTAATGCTGAAGTTTTGATTTTCGCGATGTATTTTTGTAATGTATTTTTAAAGAATGCTTTTCATATGCATGTAGACTATTATTACACAAGTACATTATGATTATAAAACAAAACAAACAGGTTCCTTACTTATTTTAATCTCTTCCATGAGGAACATTGTAATGTTCCTGCTTTTATGCTTTTCAGACTGCTATATGTCAGGCATGACTACCAATAACAGTTGTGGCTATTTTTCTCTTCCTTTTCACTCTTTTTCCATACATTGTGGCTTATTTTGAAAAACAGCACCTATTTTGAAACTGCAAACAGCTGAAAACTCTTAGTAAAAAAGTGGATGTTGTATTAAAATATTAGACTTACATATTGCAGTGCAATGGCATATGATATTAAGGGTGGGACTCTGGCTGATCATATAGTTTCTTTACATTCCTATAGTTTCTTTTCACCAGCGTGGTATAAAAGGTCTCACAAAAACTATAATTAGGCCTCAGGTCTTTTTTCCTCTCTGCCTGTGAGTAGTTCCCTGATTTCAGCAATCGTGTTAAAACCTACTGATTTGCGAGCCACCAATTTACTTGGTCATCTGTTCCTACACAAGGCATAGGAAATAGGAAAGGCGGAACCTACATGGTCATCTCATCGATCCACCTGCCCTGGACCACCTCTACTTTCATCCTTCATGACAGACACTAGTTCCAACTCTTTCTGAAAATTCCTGTGACAGAGATCCCACAGCCTCCCTGGCAGAACTGTGCACTTGTTACTTTAAGGAAAGGATTTTTTCTTTTGTTTGTCTTAATGCATAACACAAATGTCTTTTGCTGAAAAGGAAAAGAATATATTGCCATCATATAACAAAACTGTAGTTATGTCTCTCTTTTTCTAAGCTAAATAATACCATTTCAATCAATCGTTTGTCATAGGTCATATTTTCTGTGTTTCTGGTCTTCCTCATTCCTCTACTAATTTGATCTTCCTCTTTCTGAAAACACGGTATTAACAAACTGGTACTTCAGCTGGGGCCATTCCAACACTGAGCAGGGTAGAAGCATTAGGTCACGTGGTTTTTAGGGTATATTCTGTGGTGGTTGTCTTTTTGCAACACCATTGGCATTGCTGACTCAGGCTGGGGTCCATTACAACCCCCAAGATCGTCTCCTTCAGTCCTCCTGCTTAGTCAGCTTGTGTTTGTTCTTGCAACTGTTTATTCTAATCTCAGAACAGTGCTCTGCTGATTCAGTATCTTTTTTCAATTTGTCAGGAATTTTTTTTTTTTATTCTAATCATGTCCACCAATGCACTTCATGCCTCAGCCCATCTACAAATTCCTTAAGCATCCTCTCAAGTCTTTTGCCCAATTGTCTAGTGAAAAACTCAAGCCAGGACAGACATCCATCAAGTCTCATTCACTGCAGTCTTCCATTTTGAGAGTACATTGCTGATAGCTATAAACTGGGTCTGGTTTCCCACCAGTTTCTGTGCAAGTAAGAATTCAACCTAAACCACATTTGCCAAGCTTTCTTATAAGACCACATTGCAAAATGCCCTACCAAGAGACGTATACTCTCAAGTCCTTCTTTCACCTTTCATGTAATTGTTTTGATACGATTTGCCCCTCACAACTGAACCTTAGATTTTTATTCCTTCATTATTGGGAGCATGTTTTGTCCTAGGAATGGAAGTTTCTGTAACCACCTTGTATTTCCTACTTCTTCCTCTTTTTTGTGTTTATATCTAAAGACCTGGTTTGCCATTTTCTCCTTTGTGGAATTTCCCCAAGTTATCAGAGAAAAATGGCTACTGGTTTGCAACTGCTTCAGCCAGATCTGTGAGTGTCACAAGGTGCATTTCACCTGGCTCACGTATTTTACAGCACCTACAGAATAGCTCTCTCACCTGCTCTTTCCCTACTCTAGAATGATTTTTTTTTCATCCTGACTGTGTCTGTCTTAACTGTGTGGCCACAGTCGGTCCTCCTAGCCAAGGTTGTAGCATCCCGCCTTGTGGTATGCTGCCATACTTTCCAGTAGCCTTCATGTTACAGCACATCTGTAAGCAGTGAAAAAGATAGAAGAGCAGCAGACTGAGCTGTTACCGAACTAGTAGAATATGTTCATCTTCTCTAATTGACGGCATATTTTTTTACATTGTTGTTTCCTAGCTTTGGCCTGATATATTTCTTACAGATAAAGGAAACCTCTCTCTTCTCTATCTCTTTCCATATGTCGGCCTTCTTCCTTTACTTCTTGTTCTCTGTCCGTTATTGGGAGTTACAGATCTTGCATGATCTAATGAGATGAATGTTATAAAGTGAGAATGGGAAGCTCTGTGCTTTCACTGAACTAATCTCTACCCTGGTCTAAGGGGCTTATTTGCAGCTGGAAGTCCTGGCAGTCTAGAAATAAATGCCTCATAAAGAATTACTTAATTTAGTTAATAATGTTTGAATCAAGTCATTCTTCATTTTCCATAAAACTAGAATAGGCTAGAAGTAATTCAATTATTTTTTACAAGTACTAATGAATAAAGTAAATGTGTAATTTCCAATAAATTACATAGTTACTTGTGGTGTGAAAAATTGTGCACTCAAAACAAGTAAAAAATGTGTCACTTTTATTTTTATAGTATGTCCTTTAGAAGAGATATTAAAGCACTGTTTACTTTATCCCATGGTACTCTATAGAAAACTGTAGATTAATTTTCCCTCAGAGAAGCTGTATAGCATTTCAACCCTGAAAGAAAAAAATGCCTTAGAGAGAATCATTCAGGTACCTTGTATAAATTCTTCAGTAATAAGAAATAGGTATTTATGCACTTCTCACATAGCCTGTATCTGTTGAGGGAACATATTCTTGCCCTGTTAAAGGATAGATTCAGTGTTTTTCTCTCTGAGTCTTTTTGCTCCTCTTTTAATTAACATGCAAACTTGGGCATAATCCTCCCTCTCAAACAGTGTTTTTCTGTTCTGAACCATGAGGATAGAATTTCTTTTCTCTGGGCAATGGGTAGGACAGAAGAGTCATGAATGGAAAGCAGGGGATGAAATACTCCTTTCCCTCCTGTTCACCTTCCAAAACTCAAGAACATCTCTGTGTGTTCATGGAAATGACAAAGGAATTTATTTTGTATTTTCAAATATAGAAAGAGGCAACTTAGAAGAGTACAGTATTTAGAAAAATGTACTTACTGCAAGCTGGGATCCCTCTTGGCATACCTGCATACAAGCACCATCTATAAGTAATGCATCCACTGCTTGTGCCGGTGCACTGGGGGGAAGGGGAAAATACAGAGATTCACAAAATACATATCTCAGTAACCATAAATGAAGCAAATCCACTTTAGCTTTGCTGTGACCTCCAGGAAGCAGAGCATGAACTGCTTTGATTTATCACAAAATTGGAGCTTGCATCTAGAAATGTAAGTGTGAGATCATTTACTTAAAAGCTGTAGCCATCACCATAATCTTTAAGGAGCCAGATCCTGAGGCAAATTGCTGATGTGCTGATGTGCTAAGGCCTAGAAAGCAAGTCAGACTTCCAGGATGCTTTACAAATATGGCAATATTGACAGGCTGTAAATTGGTTTCTTTGTGCATGCTGCCTAGCCAAATAACCCTTAAGGTAAGCATGATAATAGCATAAATTGCCAAATACATTTCGCCAGGCCTCTGTGCAGATGTAACACTTCAGAATAAAATAAACCAGCTATGCTAGTTTTGAAGACAAGGTACTCTTACTTAGTTGTGAAATAAACGACCACCCGGCACAATACAATCTCGTCCTCTGCAGTAGGCTTTGTCTACAAGACAAGAAACCGGTACCTTCACAGATGGCACTGGCTCCAGAGCAGGAGCGGGTCGGATGTGGATTTAGTGAAGAAACATACTGGCCACTTAGACAATCCAGGTAAAGCTGTGCCGCGCATTCAGATACGCATACAGGAACAATGATTTGTGAGACCCCCAAGTTTTATACGTTTCTTGGACGTGGAAGTGAATACAATTTTTGCCAGAATGTCCTTAGGCCTGATGTCCCTTCGGTCAGAGTATTTGCACTTCTGGTAGACAGAAGTTAGAGAGTGACCCTTGTTTCAACTCCACTGACCCATCACCTTTTCCCAAGTACGCCTCATTACTGCATTCTCTGCTTTACAGCACGATTACCCAAACAGAGAACTGTTAGTAAAACATGAAATAAATGTTGAGTAAGTGTTGACTTCTTACAATGACTCTCTAGTATCATCCTTTCAGTAATCTAAAGACCAACAAACACAAAGCACACAGTGAACCAGTTTTTACAAAGGAAGCAGGATAACAGAATGATAAAATAAATTTCAAAAAGGAATTTACGTCATTTTTTTCCCACTAAACTGATTCAGAACAGAATCTTCAAAATTAAACAACGCATGATCAGTATACACACAGTTATGTACTAAAAGTCCATATAATAAGCATTTCTTATTGTTAGAAATGGCTGGAGCACCTTATCTTCTGTAACATGCTAATGACACGCTGATTTCCAAAACAGTATCCAGTGTAGGCTAACTACTGGCAGATATAAAAATATTTACATAGATGAACAAAACTGTGTGTTGTAATATACTTGCAAATTTATCTTACAGATGTCATTTCATGAAGACATGATAATTGTTTTCTAGCTAGCCCTGATTACTTAAGAACCTAAAACGCTTTAACAAATTACCATAAACATATTTGAAAGCATTTTAGAAAGATATTCCTGAATTTTTCAGTCAATGTAGAAATGTGTTGATAATTCTGCTATTTTTTCTCCTTCTGAGATTTGTTTCCACAGCACACACTATACCTAGAATGAACTAAGAAATTATTTTTTCTTAAGAATATCAGTGCTTTCCAAGTCCATATTATATACTGTATTTCCAGTACATATTTTCTGTTTAATTTATTTTCGTATGGGGAGAGAAAGGGAGCTTCATGGCCATTTTAGATTTATTTTTGCAAAAACATGAGCAAAGTAAATCAAAATTGAACCACCCCACTCCCAAAAATTAAAAGATTGGCTTATATATCCTGTGTATATGACAAAATATTATAACAAATACCTAAAAAGGAATTCACAAATTCCAGAAACTGAACAAGAAGGAATCTGAACTAGCCAGTAAGAAATGGTGAGAACTGTGATGGACCCAGTCCTGGGCAGAGGGCAGAAGGCAGAAGAAGCCCTGAGTACCCAGCAGAAAGATCCCAGCAAATCCGCCCTGCCAATAGAGCTCTCTGTCCCCATGCTTCCAGGTCATACACCCTCTTGTGTTCAGTTTCTCTGAACCCAAGGATTTTGCATTCACGACTGCTCTGTTGCCCAGCTTCAACAAGAAAATGGAGAATCAGTCCTTTCCAGAGAGCCTCATGAAGCCTGGTGGTTATGCTGCATCTCTGTGTGACATGGAAGCTGGGAGTTTCAATCCATTCAGGCCGAGATACTTTTTTGTTCCAGCTCAGACACATTTTGTTAAAGCTCAATCAAGACAATTAAAACAGGCCTGGTCACTGCAGAAGAAACTCAGGCACCTAAATCAATACACTGAAATCTTCTTCCTGAAAGGCATTACTTAATTTCTAAATGTAGTGTTAAGTAATCTTTTATATATTTTTATTCTTAATAACTGTATCCATCCAAAACATCCACTTCCAAATGACTGCATTTTCAGAAGACGTTCCATAAATGTTGTTTTCTCAGTTTCTACATTGTGTTCATAGAGCATAATATTTTTAGTATGTTATTATTTTTGTTGACTCAAACATACAAGTAGAATTTATGTAAAGTTTTGTACAGATACAAATATTGGTAGTAGAAGTAATGACCAATATCAATGGAACAGTTTTAAACTTCAGTCTGACCTCTTAAAACACAGTTAAGCTTAACTTATGAGGGCTTATGAAATCTGATAGGTCTGAATTGGGAAATGGAGCAAAATTCCTTTTAGAATAGGGCCATCCTAATGCTTCACCTGAATCAAGAACATTAGTTCAATGCCACTGCTCACTGCCCACCTCTGTCAATTTCGTGATGCAGATTGTCTGGTGGTGGTGATCAAGGAGCACTACCAGCAGGTCGAGGGAGCACATCCTTCTGGGGAAGCCACATCTGGAGTGGTATGTTCAGGTCTGTCCCCAATACAAGAGACATGGAGCTACTGGAGAGAGTCAAACAAAGGGCTACAAAGATGGTGGGACTAGAATATCTCTCCTATGAGAAGAGCTGAAAGAGCTGGGACTGTTCAGCCTGGAGAAGAGAAACTCCGGGAGAAGCTCACCAATGTGTATAAATACCTGAGGGGAGGGCACAAAGAAGAGGAGTCCAGGCTCTTTTCAATAATTGCCAGTGATGGTGCCCAGTGACAGGACCAGAGGCAACGGGCACAAGCTGAAACACAGGAGGTTCTGCCTATGAGGGTGACCAAGCACTGGCACAGGTTACACGCAGAGGTTACGAAGTCTCCATCCGTATATTCAAAAGCTGTCTGGACGTGGTCCTTAGGAACCTGCTCTAGGTGGCCCTACTTGAGCAACAGGGTTGGACTGGATGACCTCCAGAAGTCCCATCCAACCTCAACTATTCTGTGATTCTGAGAAATACGTCCCAAGTCAGAAGTATGGTTATGTAACAAAATCCGAACGTTGTATGCACCTCTCCTGGACTCACCCAGGAGGCCATCAGGCTATAACTTATATATATGAGAGGTAGAGGCAGCATGTTCTTTCTCCGTGCCCCCCACCCCACCCCCCGAGACTTTTGCTCACAAGGTTCCACAGTGTGCCACAGAATTCATGGTTTTTATGTCCATAACAAAAGGATTGTGCTGTCTGAAGATTTCCCTCCATTTCAGAAGGATGTCCCTTCCGAGTTCTCCATTTCATGAACGCCCCCCATGAATAATTTCTCTTCCTGAAGTCAGCATTCCCCCTGAAGGCTGATTCATGGCGAGAGAGTCTTCCTCAAGTTCTGCTCGTCAGTGATTGAGGTCCCATGTTTATGGAAAGAAAAAAAATCTTTGAGAGTCTCAGGGCATTGATATCTTGCATCTCAGCAAATTGCCATGGGGTAGAGCATTCTGGTGTTATCTGTTAATACCAGAAGGCGCAGTCTTATAGATTTTTATGTTAAGATGCAAAACAGTGGCACCTGGTGACTCCAGCTCCTTGAAGAGAAACAGTATTTTTGTATTGAGTCTGTTCCATTCCTGTATTCATCAAGTCGCTTTGCTGAGCAAGAACAGATCAGGTAATTTTTTGGCCCAGCTTGCTGCATAGCCATATTAATTGGAATTTTCCATGAAGGATTTATAGGGCACAGTTAAAATGAAATATACTTGCTAACACCTCTGCAGAGGAGTTTATATTAGAAAATAGATGAGGACTAACTGGGTTCCCTTTAGAAAACAAATGTACATGTATACACTGCACATTGCAAACCAGATAACATACGTTGTTCAGGGTATAAATTAGACACAGGGAAAAAAAATAAGGAGAAGAGAAGATCAAGACCTTAAATCTGAAAAGCTTCCAGTTGTCTTTTCCAGAAAAATAATAATGCAAAATATTTTTCTACTTGTTTTCTTCCCCCCACAAACCAGCTACCTCTCAGCCACCGGGTGGTAAAGTTTCACTCTAAATAAAGCATTGATGGTCTGAAAAAACAGCTGCAAAAAAACAAATGACAGTCAGTTCTGACTGTCAATCTACAAATTTAATGAGAAACTCTGCTCGATTTAATGAATCCGGGTGCTTCAGTCTACCATCCCTTTAAGTTGAACCTGCATACACAACTATGTAGTGTCAATTTGGGGCATGCGTTATGGCAGTACAATACACCTCTGAAGGGAGAACTTCATTTTCTGAACTACTAACCATATAAGAAATTGTTACTAATTTACTGTGAGAAACGTGTGTGAAAATGTATGTGCACGTGATTGGTTTGGTGAGACAGCTTGAAAATGTTTAATCAGGGCTGAATAATTCTGTGTCTACAGTAGCAGTTAGATTAAAAACAATCAAAAGAAAAAAAAACAATACTATCACTTCACCAGTGTGTCAGGGGTGAAAGTCTAATCGGTTTGTAGTTGAAGATAAACTAACTTCACCATGAACTGACTAGTTGAAATTTGGGGTGGGATTCATTATCTTGAGCTTGGCCTTTGATTCCTCAGTCCCATAAAACCTGAAAAGAAGTACCCTTCTTCCAAGAGTGTATTTTATATATGGGAAAAAGAAAAAAGTAAAAAAAAAAAAAAAAAAGGAAAAGGAAGAAAGAAAAAAACTCCTTTTAAGATGTGATTTGATATCATAACTAGGTGGCTAATTACAATGCCTAGGTCAGGACCATTCATTCATTGCAAGTATAGAGATATAATTGTTACCTCAAGCAAATGCCTACATTTATGCATATGTTTATCAGCCAGAAGTGTGAGCACAAACAAAACACTCGGATTGTTTTACGTATCCCTCTGAAAGACTGCCCTTGAAATTCTGCACAGTTACTGATTTTAACAACGGTACTTGAATGCTGGCTCTGAACGTCAAACCCTGGCTCATTACAGGCAGCCATGAACGAGCCCAAACCTCTTTCCTTCCAGCCCTGGCTCCCTCGCATAAACCCATCCTTGACTGTAGTAAAGGACTGCAGCCCGGTTCCTCTCTGCGTGAGGCTGAGAACCGGCTCATGTAAACACAAGCTGGAGAATTTCGGTTATGTCACGTAGCAAAAACAATGAGTGGAACAAATGAGTCGGGCAGCTCGGAGAGTTGGAAATCTCTAATTACCAGACCCAGTCACAGACAAACACTGAAGGAGGGGCGGACCGTTTGCACCTAATGCCACTCAACCAGGGTGACAATAAATTCATGAAAGGTCAAAGAACTTTCCATTTGTAAAACTCGCAGTGGGAACGATGCGGGGCTGTCACCCGGCCAGGGCTGCCAGGCCTGGGACGATGCTGCCACCTGCCGATGTCTCACCCTCCTCTGAGACTCGCGTCCAGGCTGCGCTCCGCTTTGCCAGCCTCGCTCTTCCTGCAGATAACTTCCACTGGTGTTCTTCTCATCACCTGAGGGAATTTCCAGTTACTCATTGAGACTATGACACTTACTTAGGACCTGCTTGGGTCATTTCGGCATCTTCTTCTCGGCTGAGAACCCGCTATCCTGCGTGCAACTGCAGTATCACTTGCTGGAAAGGCAAACATAAATATTAGAGAGCTACTAATTGCCTTTGTTAAATATAGTCTCCTTTTCTAAACAGAGCTTTCACTCCTAGCATTTATAGCACTGTGGGCTACGGTATACCCCTTGCCAACACGCCCCTTATTGCTTAGTTATCAGACTGTTGAAAACGGTTTTCTTATAAAAATGCCTCTCCCAAAAATATACCAAAACCTCCACATCAAGGAGTCTGAATGAAAACCTCTGTAATAGCATTAAGTCTTATTTAGAAAATTTACACAGATGTGTATAAATGAATACAAATTCACACATGAACATACGCACAGAGAGAAATAGGATTAATAAAAGGATTTTTTTTAAAAAAAGATAACTATCACCTAACCATATTCAAGAAATATTCTCTCAGTGAATTCCTCCTGCTACTTTTTCTCGACAATTTATCTAGCTCAAGCTAAAAAGTGGGGGAAAAAACATTGCAACAGCATTCTTGTTGCAGGCTATGGATTGGTCTGTAAGTTTGTGTATCGGGCAGGGCTCAGGCATCAAGGAGCGAAAAGCTGAATCACAGGATGAGCTCTTTGGCAACTACTCCTGCTGCCCAACTGTACAGCAGTGCAAAAAGCAGCCTGGCATCTGCTACTGCAGCATCCACCTCTCAGATTCACTTGAGAACCATCCCTGGACAGTGAGAGGGGCTGCAACAGCCACTCAATCGGCCAGAAGCAGGAGTATGCCGCAAGGACAGTCCTCGATTGCACAGAAACAGGGCGGGAGGGACACTTCCCACTGTTTCCCTGAGGCTTTTGGGATGGCTTCCTGACCGATCTGTGCCCTGAAAACCCCCCCTGCCCAAGGGACAGCTTTGCAGGGGATTCTGCAATGCCTCGCTCACGCCGTTTCCACATTTCTACAGTCCCATTGCAGGGGTTCCTTTGCATCACCTGGGGGTCTTTTTGTGAAGAAGGATTCGAAGCAAAGCTCCTTCCAAGGAATTGTTTGAGTAGGGCAATCTCCAGTTGAAGTCTCAAAATTACCTGACCAGCTAAAAGTGTGTCCTGTGTGTGCTGCCCCCACACACACACACGCGTGCAGACACATACACACATGTTTTTCAAGTAGCTGTTGAAAAATGTCATAAGGTATTTTGGAAGGACTACCTTGACCCTTCTCTCTCAAAATCTTGATTTTGTCTAGTTACGTGTGCAAGACTGCTTAGGACAATGGCATCCCAAGTTTTCATTTTGCTCTCTTCTCTGCACTTTCCTGCAAATGCGTCTGAACTTTCACGTTCAGATGCTGCACGTACCATCATCACGTTTGCTTGTGCTGCAATTACAACTAGGCCAGCACTAACTGCAGGAGCCAACCCATCTTCACATGACTGAGGGCAGGGAAAGGCTCCTTCCAGCTGTGCAAATGGTTGCATTGACCTATGGTGACCACCCTGGTCAAACCCTGGAGGAAGCATGTGGTAGTGGCAACAGGGCCTGTCCTCAGAGCAAAACCACCAGCTCTCCCACGCAGTCAGCCCAGCACAAGCATAGTTCTTGTTTCTTTGTGCCTGATTAAGGACTCTGCACCTGAATTTTAATCATGAGAAAATCGTGTCCAATACGTGGCAAGAGACAGAGAGAGGGTGCCCTTGGAGGACCTTCTGTAGCAATTACTTGGCCTAAACCCTTAAATTTCTTACATTATGTTTAATCATTATAAGACAGATAGACTAAGGGTAACAATTCCAGCAGTGGACAAGCCCTGATGGTTAGCTAAGGTACCTAAGGGCGTGCATTTTAAAAAACATTTGCATAATGATGTGGCTGTTTAAAAATTACATAACAGTACAATTAAAAGGCCAGAGAATGGCACAGTTGAGCTGTTGCTCAGGTTAGCTGCTGTGATCCTGAATCTCTCTGCCAGCAGCTTTCTTCTCTGAAAGAAACTGCTTGCCCACTTGAAATGTAAAGACATGCTTTTCCACTGGCTTTCACAGTTTTCACTTACATATAAAGCCTCTGGTGGGCTGCATGCTGCTTTCTCAAAGAAATATTTCGTACCTATATTAGCATCTTAAGATTCACTGCCAAAACAATACCAGCATTTAAAGGTCATCTTTATCTGCTGTTGTGGACTAAATATTGTTTACAAATTTATATGATAATAATAATAAATGTATGTATAGAGCAGTTTTCTTTATTTAAAAAAAGCAAAATACCCTCTGCTAAGCTTCCAATAAATCCTAAACCATTCTATGATTCTATGATTCTAATAATTTGAATGTCCTACGGGCTTGACTGTTAACAGATTTTTAAAAATCTGTTAACACTAATGTAGGTTTCTGCACTTCAGCTTCAGCACCACTACATGTGGTTTAAAATCTCCATTTAAATACCGTTCAACTTTGACATCAACAAGTGTTGAAGAGAGTGTTCATATATTTTTCTTGCTGAGAAAAGTCTTTCTTGTCAAATGTTGTAATCGAGCCACTAACAGCTGGCACGAGTCTTATCTGCTTTGACAATCATGATACCAAAAAGGAAAGACACGACTTCACTTGCCTCTTGATTTTCAAGATTACAAAGGACCCAGACCAGAATTCCAGAACTGAATGTTTCCTTTTTCAGGTAAGACTTTTTCGTGAGATCAACTCTGAGTTTAACAGTTGTGTCTGGGCCTCCTCTCAGTTCAAGACGTCAAGCGGTTCTGGGAGGAACGTGACGGGCAATGGAAGCCCACTCTATACTGAATTGTAATGGCATTTCCCATTTCTAAAAATGAAAATGTAGGAATTAAACTTGCAATTCTTGACTGCAAATGGCTGCAAGGCACTTATTTTTGGTCACTGATATTTGCTAGGAAATAAATTAAAAATTAGAGGACGGTTAAATGTAATCTCCTGACTGCTTCAGAGAATTAAATATACTGACCACTGAGAAGCCTGCCTAACTTTTAACGCTAGGCTTCCTGCTGTTTATTAGAAGTTATGCAAAACCAATGGCAAATGGTAATAAACAATAATCTTTCAAGAACTTGCCAACCAGTGGAATTCTTTAACCAAAACCTGCAAAAACATAACAAATATTTTGAAAATAAACAATTGTTTTCTGAATGAAAAGTACTTGATTTCATCCCAAATTTCATTTTGCCAAAAAGAACTTTGCTACCAGGAATTCTGAGCTGCTGCCAGGATTATTGTTACGTGAAAGTCCTCATTTATTATTGAAATTCTGGGTTTTTTTCTAGAGAAGTGGCAAATTGAATGAGAAACATCCTTTTACTTTGCCTGCCAAACAAACGCAGCTTCTATGATATGCAAGAAACATCTTACAACGAGGACATGACAAACTGTCTCCAAGGGGACTTTCTTCAAGCTAAAAGGATAAAGTGGTTTTCACTTGTCAAAAATGCATTGTTGTTTTAAAGAAGCAAATGAATTAAAAAATATATATTTTGTGTTTATGAACCATTTAGGAAAGGAGAATTCTTCCTCAGCAAGAAGAAAATAAATTAGAAGTTCAAAAGCAAGCTCCCCACTCCAAAAAAACATCACAGTTTGTGTTGACTGACATACCTTTAGCTTATTACTGGTGCTACACTATTTATTTGCTACTTGTAAAGATAACAAAGGGAAGAAGGTATGTGGAAGTAACCCTTTTTCCCAGTATAATGGATTTGAATTGTCCAAAGAACATGATTTTCAGTAGAACAAATATGAAATAAATAGGCCCAAGGTCTCCATTAGCAGGTAAGCAGACATTTCACAAGGAATATATGTCTGCAGGTAGAGAGGCACACAGAAAAAAAGCATTTGCATTTTTTTTTAAATCATGGAAAATAGAAATATTTCATAGCTATGTAATGTCGCTTTCACACAATAGTTTATCAGAACAGGCTGTGATTAATAAGCTGTGAGTAGGTCGTTGTATTTCTTTAACAATGTTAATATGATTCTTTCTTGAAGAAATATACTCGAGGAATGGATGATAACTTCGGAGTCGGGCAGAGTGCTGCTGCTTCTTCAGAATGTAAGTTGCAGTGATTTACTTCTGAAGCCACACCCGCAGCAGAAGTCAGTGAGCAACGTATCTTGATCTATTGGTAACATCTACTGTACATAAATGGCACGGATTTCTCAGCTGTTTGGGGTTTGTTATTGCTCGGCGACTGCATTAGATAGAGAAGGAGGAGGACCAGAACAACAACGTTTTTTACATACGGGCATTTCATACTACATTTTATATTTGCTTGGGCTGAAAGCCAAGAGAATGGTCTCTTTTTCAGAAAATAAATCGAAAAATCAAAATTCCTTTAATTTTATCCCAAATTTTAACACTCAATACTGAAAGCCAAAGTAGAAGAACAGTTACAGTGAACAGTAGAATGGCACTGTGCCACAGCTCTAAGGATAAACACAATAAAAAAATCTATTTTATGTTCTGGAAATTAGTCTTAGATGCCATGGACATAGAATGAACAAGATACAGTCCTCTAACACACACATATACTACACATGCATAAGAAAGGGTTTGTATGCACATTTATCACTCTGAACAAGAGGAAATACTTTATGGAGGGTGTTTGAATGTTATTTATTCAAATTGAACCGTACCGTTCATATTGAGTAGAAAGACTGGAGATAAGTCTATTAAAAAAACCCCAACATTTAAACCAGTAGAAAGTGCAGCACTTAATTGCTCATCTCCAATACATGTAAGATAATACCTTATGGGTGATCTATGATCAAAATTGGTTTAATATACTTATTACTGGAAACCAGATACAAATAAGTCAAGAAACTGGATTGATTATGTTGTTTTGCAGGAACCAAAGGAGGGGAGAATCAGCTATGCTCAAAAATGTTCTTGTTCTGCAAAATGCACTATGAGTCTATGCAGTGGTTTAAAGTTTGTTCAATACTATGTCATGTAATGAAATGTTACGTAGCAATACAGATCTTGCTTCTGCTTGAGGTATTGTAAATCACTATTGATTTCAGTGGAGGCAGGATCAGGTTCTTAGTTAGAAATGATAACAAGCCAATTCTGAATTCTCTTATACTTACCAAAGATAGTCGTCATCTCTGACAGAGATGCAGAAATGTCAAGAAAATCTATTCATGTGCTTTAGACACTGGCTTTAAGCAGCAGAAAAAAAGATATCAAAGAGCACAGCTTTACAAGCGTATGCAAGAGCGGCATTATAGATGACTTCCCTGAACAAAGGCTTGCATGATCAGGTCAAATTGCTTGTGAGGCTTTCACCAAGCTTTCAAATTGTACAGAAATAAAGGGGGGAAATGGTGTTATAAAAAGTATTTTTAAACCTGTTGCAATATTCTGACTGGGTTTGAATTAAATTGCAGATGATCAATGTCCCTGAATTAGTACTTTTTATTAACAGACAAAGAGCACTCCATTAAACTTCTGTTTCGAATCGCACTACTTGTCATTAAACAATCAGAGCATGTTTTCTCTTTCTTTTGACCTTGGCAATTAACATATAAACTTTCAAAGCACTACACTCAGACCTCTGAAACGAAATACGATATAGAACACAATTAGTGACATAGAGATGAAGGAGACAAATAAAGGGTATCTAAATATAAAGAAATTTCCTAAAAACTCTTCCTGAAAATGAGACACTGTTATTAGAGATTAGACAGTTTAAAGCGAAAAGACATCTGACATTTGCATTGATGCTGTAGTAGTGTAGCTCTGACTTACAGTAGGTGTAATTAGAGCACTCACTCTACGGAGGAAGAAAGACCTGTCACTCTGCAGCAGAGCCCCAAGCAAGGCAGGATAGCTAACCATGTCTTATCCTTAAATTACGCTTCTGATTTGAAAAAATATTTAAAAAAACACAAGGTTTGAGGTGGATTGTGTAGTGTTAGTAACTGAACCTTCCCCACTTCTCTGTTAATATTATTACAGCAATTTTTGAAGCCCAGAGGACAGCTCAAGATTCATCTGCTTGAGTAAATGCACTGATAGGATTATTTTGGAAAAGCATGATGTAAGCAGGCTCTTTCTAATAGAATGAAACCCCTCAAGATACTTGTAATTAAATTGATTAATTTGGCTTGTGAAAGTGCATTGTGTCATCTGATTTTGGAGGTAGACAAATATCCAAGAGATAGAATATCAGTGTCTTCTTGTCCCTGCTTTACTTAGGGTTAACATACTACCAGCTAACATGGGAAACATCTCAGACAAAAGCTCCTTTTCAGCCGAGCTGACTGAATGGAGTTGGAAATTTCAATTTTCTCCAGTCTTGGACAAGAAAGAATTTCCATGCGTTGGAAATAGCTTTGAATGTTCTGAGATACATGAAATGCAAACAGTTCAATCCCTGTTCAACTTTGAAGACAATCACTGCAAACCCCACTGTTTTTAAAAAATCCCCTCTTCTTCTAACAGGAGCTTAGACAAAACAGATGAGGTTCTCACTCCTACATGACCAGGGACAGAGTGGATGATACCTACAATGATGCCTTCCTCTTTTCTTGCAACACTATTGATCTTTTTGTCACCTGCCCCCAGAGACCCACTGGCACTATTTTGTCATTACAGTGCTTGCCGTGAGACACAGAAGGGACAACTTAATGCTGCTTTGTGAAATACTAGTCATTTTGCAGGCTTCAAAATGGAGATTGAGATCGAATGCCGGGGAGTTTTGTGAAGCGTAGATGACTTTCAGATAATGGCCTCACATCTACTCCTAAAGCAAGCCATGAAGGTTTTGTCTTGTAGGGATCCCTAAATCTCCTCTGTTTAGAAGGAGCAATAGAGCAATAGCTTTCCAGGGAAGTGGAAAGCAATGCTAAAAATTATTGACAGCTTCAATTTGTAAGGATCCCCTTGGCTACAGCCACAATGGAAGAGAATTATTTGGGCTACCCTTGCCAAATTCCATAACTGAAATCTATGCCAGCAAATGAAATATAAGGCACATAAGCAGAAACAATGAAATATAAGGCACATAAGCAGAAACAATGAAATATAATAGAAAATCAGAGCAATTTGGCCAGTAATCATTTTAGGATTACCATGAAACAAGACAAACTGGCTCTTCAAAGAAGTCTTTCTCAATAGCTCTCCCACTTCTGTTGAGTAGGCATTGCATTAAACTTGATCGTCATTTGAACTATTTATGGATAATTGATTTAGGAATAGTTTCACTCACAAAAATCTCGAAGTTCAATTTGCTACGGTTTGTGGAACATATTTATGTCCATTTTTAACAATGCTAATCGACAGCAATCCAGACTTTTGAACCCTTAAAAAAATTAATTGAACGTTACAAACTCAAATACTGTCGATCAACATAATTTAATAGAGTGTCTTCCATAGATTACCTAACAAAGATCAATCATAATCACAGGACCCTCAACCATTTCTATTCTCCTGTGGTCATTAAAATAGATGGGATTTTCCAGTATGTCTAGAAGATTAATGAATCAGATTTCTGGCAGATCGGAGTTGGATACTAAATTAGGAACAAGTAGTTCTTCAGAAGAACCCTCACCAGTAGCCTGTCCTCACATGCAGTTTCTGTCAATGGAGTTCCCTTTGGAATATCTTTGTTGATCACAATAACAGAAGCATGTCCCCAGGTTGCAGAATATTTAGCACTTCCAAGATTCCTGGAGGAGAACTGGACCTACAGGGGTGCTACAAGACAAAAAAAATAACCAATGGCAATCCTGAGATGCTATATGTTGTCTTAATGAAATATATTTTTATTATTATTATTATTATTATTCATTTTGTAGTTGGAATTGATATCTGAATGTAACATAGATGGGCTTTTAATGTGGTATCAGTTATGGACATGCAGACAGCTGAACAGAAAACGCCTGTGCCCTGTATTCCTAGACAGGGTTTCTACACCAGGAGAAACGAATTATATTTAACTCGCTGCAATAGGAAAAGAACGATGAGCTATTATGATATCTCTGGGTTTCATGCACCTCTACATGAGAACACACGAAAAGCAGGGTATCTTTTCAGCTAATACTGTTTAACTATTTGTTGGCTTGGCGTGTGTGTCTGTGTGTCCCAAAGGGAATTAGGTTGCTTTTATAATAAATACATTTTTTATGTAAGAGTGCATATGGATTGCTCTGTTGGACAGTAGCACACTGAAAAGAACAGCTCACATGCAAATCCAGAATAAAAAGACAAGTAGGAGAAGAGTCACCAATACAAGAACTGGTAAGAGCATAGTACGTTCTACACAATCAAGAGACACAGCCTAGGGTACCTGAGGTGACTTGACGTAAGGTACTGAGTCTTCTTTTACCTCCTGAGTAGAAGAGATGTCGTGTTTCAGTGACAGCAATGCGCTTCCTCCTCACAGACGCTTCATGTGAGATGAAGTGGCAGCTGGTACAGAGGACCTCTGACACCGAGCATAAATTTTGGCTCCAAAAACATTAGTCTCTGCAAAATTTGTTTTAAATCAAAGAAGTAAATCTCCAAAGAGAACTTAATAGAAAAATTGACTTTGTTTCCATTTCTCTATTTCTATACACTTTGCCTCCCTAGCCAATTTTTCAGGTTTCCTACATGGCTTTATCACAACAACTGCAGTTACAAAACATCAGAGAAAACGATGTGCGTACAAAACAGTTGGATTTATTACATGTTTATTCAGAAATAGGCCTGACATAACAACATTGCCAAGTATTTGGAAAATTACAATGCTCCAAAAGCCCTTCTGCCTTTGTAGGACACGGAAAATTAAATCCTTCCTGGAACAGTCCAACCAGTCCTAAAAGAATGAACGGAAGAACATTGCTCCTGTCTTCCCTCCACCTGCTTTCAGAAAAGAGGGCTATGGAGCATGAGGGAACTGCTGTGATTAGTATGTACATTTTGCTTTCCAGATGAGTTCGGTAACCCTTTCCCTGCCAGGGAGAGGACAATACCTTCATCTTTCAGGAGAGGGATGCAGCAGCTAGCAAGAGAGATCTTGACGGGCAGCTTCACCAAAGCCACATTGCCGCAGGCTCAGAGTGTCAAGGACAGATGGGGGTTAAGGATGAAACCTCTGCACAGAGTGTGACTGCATCTGGTGGCTCATCCTAAAAGCAGATTTTCCTATTTGATAAATGATTACCAGAAAAGAAATAAATCCCAAGTGAGTTACATGGTGAGAATGTCACCAGCTTTCCTGGCTTCACTATCTCTTAAAATGACCTGAAGAATGGTGTCTTGTTATCTAAGAAAATTAAAGCAATGTTTAGAGACTATGTGTAAGACATAATCTCCAGAAGACTGAATCAGCACCTCGTAAACCACCTGAACAAAGGTCCATAACTCTCTGCCACCAAGGAGAGGACTCAAATACAACTCAAACAGTTGTATTTTGAGAACACTGAAGAACTCAGTGTTCTTCACCACAGAATTGTAATGGTCACTGGCAGACAATCATGTCCTCAAGCAGGCCTGCAGATACCACGCAGGGGATAGAAGCTCAAATTTTGCAGCCCCCTCAACAGGCCCATTCTTTACATGAGACTGAAGAAGCAAAACAGAGTTGATACACACTACGGATGACAAGGAAATAAAATTTCTTCATCCATTTGTGGCTGTTCTTCAAACTCTACATGGAAGTCTATTTTGCTTCATGGTGACTCAGATTTTTAATGCTATCACATGATATGTAAACTGGTAGGAGTTTCATATTCTCTTTTGAGAGCGGGGGGAAGTAGAAATGAACAATTCAAGAAGTTACAAGACTTTTATTCAGGGAGTAATATGCACGGAACACCAGGAGAAGACTTGGATTATAGGTTTATCTGTCCCTTTTTATGGGTGACCTTGAAAATGCTTAGAGGAAGCTAGAGAGAAAAGCAATTACATTTTTGAAATTACACACCACTGTTCTCATTCATCTTGATAAGCACTTTTAAGGAATCCAAAAAAGGCTAGAATATTGCTTTTATAAGAGTTATAGAGACCTTGGTTCTGCAGAGTCAGTTTCAAAATAAATTTAGATGTACAAAGATGAATTCTTATTTCCTTTGTGTTGCTAAATTGGCCACTTTTAAAAAAAACTGCAGTTCTATACTGGGGCCTTTGGCAAAAAAAAAAGTGTACAGGATTTTTTTTTCCTTGTTCTGAAAAGATATACAGCAGCTCAGCTTATGTTGTGCAGCCATCCCTACTGTGTCACAAGCATCTGCATTCATCCTTTTCTGTGCGTTTATAAGTGTGATTGAAGTGTTGATAGGAAGCTGCACTTATAAAAACACGATGTTATGTGAACAATAGGCACAAGATTGTAGTTATTCTTATTCCTGCTGGTTAAGCTCCCCTGTGTTCATTTAGGCATGATCTGTCTTCGTGTCTCTTTTACTCTCATTATTATCATGCCTTACCAATTAGGTAAGGCACTGAACGGCCTGTTATTCCAGCCTGGGAGGGCTGGGGGTCAGGAGGAGTCATGCTTAATGTTAAGTAGCTGTGAAACGTTAAAGCCTGTAAATTCATCAGGACAGTTGGCCTAGCCCACTGCAGGGCAAGGGGTGTAAGTACTTTTCTGCTTGAATTACACATGGAGCAGCACTGGCTTTGAAATGCCAGGATCCACGCTGAGCCCGGCAAATGCTCCCCAAGCGCGGAGCTCCAGCTTCAGCTCTAATAGCAGGAGCAATAGGGGTTATATTTGGAAGCTCTTGCCAGTCAGATACAAAAAGAAACTTCAAAAATCATTCTTCCTCTTTACTGAGGACCCCCTCAGGAGTACTACTGGGAAGAAGTCTGTCGACCTGCCACAGCTAATAGTCACTCAGCAACGCAGCGTAACCACCGCTCCAGAATCAATGCGCTGCAGCTATTCAGTAGTACCACATCTGATGCTTGAAAGGATGGAAAATACGATATGTGACAGCTGCTTATGAGTGATAGTGATAGTGAACAAAAAGCCTAATGGGTACTGGAATCTCCCCACCCTGCATACAGAAAAGACGAGGAAGGGAATGATGACTTTTCCTAGCACGGCTGCACTCTTCAGCAGGCACCGTCCTGTGTGCCAGATTGGCATCTCCAACAGCTCAACAGCAATTATTCACATGCCACCTCTGAAGCTGTGGTTTGCTACTCACATAATCTCTGCTATATCACATACCAGACTGCTGACTGCACATCAAGAGGTTTTTCACTTGTTGGACAAGAGAATAAGAGACCAACAGACAGAAAACAGGAAAGGATCAAATCTGTTAGTCTAGGGTTTGTACAAGGAAAGCAAGAGCTTTTGTAACCAATATGCACAAGGTTAAAATCTAAGCAAGGCTAGTTTAGCTTCGGAAAGAAGGATTTTCCGATGTACCAAAAAAAAAAAAATGGCGAGGCTTTGTGGTATGGAGTTTTACCACTGGCTTCATTGGGAACTTGGTTGTGTATCTTCTTGGCCTGCTTGAAACTTAGCACCCAGCAATATTTGAATAATTTCTGGAATTGTAGATTGTTTCCTGAAATCCCATAGTCTCTCGCTTTGATGTACAGTGAGGTGCTTCTTTGGCAAAGGCAACTTTGTTTCTGTCTGCTATATGGCATAGCAACTGTTGACTCCAGATCTTAATAGATACTTATAGTTATACCTCACCTCCATGAACTTCACTCTTCATTTTGTGAGCATAACTTTTATGGTTATTTAGAGAAAAATATTCGTTTGTTCTGAGAGGAAAGAACATTTGTTAACATGGCTGAAACTTTCTAAAATGTGTCTCAAAACAAATGCCAAAAGCTATTTATTGTCACAATATAGAAAAAATCTTCAGTATAAAACAATAATGTATTTCTAGCATGCAGAATGATAGAACACCTGCCCAAAAGGAAAAAAGATAAGAAGATATTTCATCAAGAGAGAACCTAATTATTAAAAACATTCTAAAAGCAGAGGTGACTGAATTTGGGGTAGAAAGGTGAGTTTGATCAAAGGGCTAGTTCAATCATTTGTCTGTACAAGCAAGTGCTGCCCTGAGTTGTCAGTAGCTCTGCTCGACCTATTAAAAGTCCTAAGTGGGTATTATTTTGTAGATCTATGTAGATTTATGAGCAAAATTAATTAGTATCTATTTTACTAGTTATTTTTCACTCAAATATTTTCTGACATTGTCTTCAATTTTTTATACTGTAAGACCTTTTTTTATCTTGGTTTAAACATAAACATCCTTTCAAATGTTTATATACCACCAAAAGATATTTCCAAGGCTACCTCTGTTTGTCATTTTATTTTCATGCTAAGGGACTCAAAAGGTTAAGATTTTAATCCACTGCAAGGGATTTGCTGAATAAATATCTTGTTTGTAAGAGCTGGATTAAGACAACACACTAAACCTACTCTATCTGTCTACAAGACAGTGAATCTTGTCAAGAAAATAAACTCTTCAGTTTATCCTTACTTATGCACAGATCTGTGAATAACTCTTATAACCAGCTAGTGATCCTGGTTACATTATCTTGTCTGTAAACATGCTCTGCATGCTGAAACAGCTGAAAGGAACATGCAGGATTAGGAAAAATCACAGAAGCTGAAAACATGTTTTAACACAACTATGGGAGAAAAAAAAAATCCTCTGCTCCAGGTGAAAAGCTTTATAGTCTCTCTCATCTCCCCTTATCCTCTCGCACTGCCCAGGATTGCCCTACTTTGTCAGAGAGAAGCTATGAAAAAAGCTTCTTTAGAATGACCCAACTTGAAGGAATACCTCCTACTTTAATTTCCCTAAGAACAGGTAAAACAGTACGTAGGCAACCACTTTAAACTGTTATCTTAAAAGATACACTAGCACTGGTTAGAGAAAATGTTATATATAAGCAAATAAAAAAAGAGAGCACAAGTGGTTTGTGAATTTGTAAACCACTGTTTAAACTTTGAGTTTCAACACTTACTTTTTAGCCTAGGAGGTCCCAAGCATGTTACAAATTCTGTCAGCTATCGTGTTCCCATTAATCCCACTAACGCTACCAGGATTTTGGTTGGCAACATCAGTTGGACAAGTAGTGGGCTGCTTGTTTAAGGACAGCATCTAGCATAGAGCCTGCAGAGGAACAGCTGTTTAACGATATAAAGGAACGCTGCACAGCAATTTAGGATAACAAATACATGGCCTTATTATTCTACCTTCCTGACATACTCTCAGAATGACCCAAAATGGACTTATGACAGAACACTGCACTTTCTGAAATCTGCAACACCTCAAGACTGCAATCAGCCAGCAGTTCTCAAAAAGATTCTGTACCGGGGTTTGGAGAGACCCCACATCACAGGACAAGCTACTTAAATCCAACTTCTTGGGCCCTACAGGCCTCTCTGTTTGTCAGGTAGAATGAGCATAAAGCCCTTGAAATTTACTGTGATAAGATTTGAATTCTCTCACATTATAAACATTAGCAACACCTCTTGTTTTGTAACTGAGCTAGAAGACTGTAACTGTGCCACAAAACAGATGCTAATACCATGATTTTTATTCAGTAACAAAGCTGGGTTTGTTACTGAACCTCTCTGATGGAAGAGGGTGAATGCACTTCACTGAATATTCAGCGCAGTCTGCAGCACCTCAGCCTCACCCAAGGGGTCAGAGAAGGGGTTTGGCATAGTCGTGTAACCCCACCTCAGTGACATGCTCTGCTGATGTGACGTGTTTAGAGGCTGCAGGACCTTGAAAAATCTCATTAAAAAAGCAAATAGTATAAAGATTAATTTACCCTACTTTGTGAATGAGCACATCATAAATATTTCTTGAAGACCTTCACCTTTCTGCAAACTAGTTGCCTCCCCTCCAAAGTCCAGACTGACTGCGGAAGGGACAGAAAGGAGATACTGACCTTCCTTCAGAGCTCTAATGGGGTGAAAGCGTCTAGGAAATTGCATTTTTGGGTGTTGCTGCCTGCCCTCTTTGAGCAAAGAAGCCTAATAACCTGCGCTGATGCTACAGATACACAGCGGGCTCCAGGGAAGCTTATCCCTCAGCACTGAGAGCAACCATGGTCTGTGACCCTACATTTCATGTAAGAATTTAATGCTGCACACAAAGAGAGAGGGGTATCATCTAAGGCTTAGACTCAGCAAAACCTTCTCATCAAAGCTGGAGTGATCCCGTGCTTTGCTGTCTTGAGACTGTACTTTTGTCCCACTCAACATCTGCTGACAGGAGGGATTGTAAGATGATGCCCTGACTCGTCAAGGGTAACAAGAACTTGCAAGCAAGAGGGAAAAATGCTTACTTGCAGCTCACCCAAAATTATCTGACTTGTTTTGTCATTTGCTGGGGGAGGGGGATGGTGCCAGAAAGGAAAAATTTGCTCAACAGCAGCACGTTCAGGGGATGTACATCAGTTTCAATAAATGTCATGATCCCTATGGAAAGTTCTCTAATTTTCTGCCTGCTGGTTTCCAGGCTTCAAGCTCTTAGACACCAGGTTTTTAACTTTTCTAGGAAAGACAGCATCTACTCTTGACCAGTTGGTCCCCCACCATGATATTATCCTGGGAGTGAATCACTAAATCCTAACTCACCACCCAGTCAAAAAAAGATGAGGTGTTCCCTTCATAGAGACTGGCCTCAACTACAACTCATAAGCAAGGTGTCTATTTCCCTAGGTACAGTTATGTTTCTATGAATGAAAACTATGAAAAAAAATCTATGAAAATCTATGAAAATTATGTTTCTTTT